>NC_056733.1:1326082102-1326172102 GCF_019279795.1 Protopterus annectens
CATCATATCATACAACAGTCCATGTGTTATGTATGTCAACACACATGTCCACCAATTGCAATGCATACAAACATAGCTACATGACAGGCATGTAGGACCAACACACATGTACAATCTGTAGTGTGCATGCAGCTACCATGCATGTGCAGTAGCTGATGTAAGTAACTCATCTGTGCCTAACTACAACATGCAGTTGCAATGCAGCCCCGTCATTGACACCTGTATATGGTGACATACTGACAGTACGGTAGGATGTACATCAGGTATGGATGGATGTGTGTACATAAAGTGGTGATCCACCTGTGTAGATGAATGTTTGCCGGGGACGGCTCACAGGTGTGTCACATGCCATCCTACCATTACATGTGCAAACAGTACGCTGTGTTACCGTTACTTGACGGTGGAAACATAAAACCTACACAGCGGTCAGGTGTTACCGACAGTACGTCACTTGACACCTGTAACACTTACATCCTCCGGTGTGCATATAGCAGCACAATTGCCGAAGGTAGCATTGGTACACATAATGCGGCCAATACTGCTGCATGTCTGTCAGACGTATCATCATATAGCAGGTGTATCATTCACAGTACTGCCATGTGTGTTTGCTTGTGTGACCATATATGCTACATATGATGGGGAATACATCCCAATTGTTACACACCCCTGTACACTGTTGTAGAGATCTGTGCATACTGCAGTGTGGAAAGCATGATGTAGGCAGGTGTGGTGTGTGTATCACACACATCAGCTATCCATATGTGTATGACATTTGTGGTCTCCACAGTGTGTGTGTGTATGTAGGTGTGTATGGCTGTCTGGTGCATGGAGTGAGGGTGTATGCTACCATACAGAACACACAGGATCCCTAACCCCTCATGGTGATGCAGTCCACTACCCTGTTGATGCCATCGGTCTCTGCCGCACTGGCTACCTGTACATGTTCTTTCTCTGTGTTGCGTTGTGCGTTCACAGTACTGTGACGGTGATGACCACATAGGCAAGGGTCCTCACCTCAACACTATGGGGTGTGTGTTATAGTGTTGTTGACCCTGTGAGTGTGAGCATGTTCCTGTAATGTGACAGGGTATTACTGCTACACAGTGAGGCCTCATGCTATCAAGTGGCCCCTAACATTATCATTGGCCAGACCGCTGTGCACAACCCCTGCACCATGTCAACATACCTGTGATGTGACCTGGTATGGATGTCACGTCTCTAGCCACTGTAGCCTATTAAACTGCCCACATGCTTCTGGATCAGTATATGTGTGGACATCTGTGTTATGTTAGACTTTCCAACAGTCAGGCTGAGGCTACGTATAGCATGCTGATATTGCCATATGTGCCTGTGAGTACTCCACAGTTACACATGGGAGACTGCAAACAGTGCTACCTGTAGGCACATGCAAGTAGACCATAAGGAGGGAACCAGGGCATCATTACCAACATGCTGTTACTGTTGTTACTGAGACACATACTGTGAACATATAACAACGCATGCTAAACCTGTACTACATGATATGTCTGGTGCGTGTCAACAGTACACAACTAATGTAATATACACGTCTCTCACTATTCACACACAACTAATGTAATATACACTTCTCTCACTATTCTTACACAACTAATGTAATATACACTTCTCACTATTCTGTTCACCCTGTGCATCAGACCATGTGAGCATGTCCCTGCACCAATGGTGTGGATGACAGGGATGTGGCACAGGCTTCATCATATGCACAGGCTGCACCAATGAATGATATCTTGTGTGTTGTTAAGGGCCAGTGATATGATTGGACATGTCTGTTCAGTATGCATGTGGGTGTTGTGGTGCCCTACAGATGTCTTTGCTGTGTGCGTTTATGTGTGCACACAGTTCTGCCTTTTGTGAGGCCTACACGGGGTATTATTAACAGCTCCAGATTGTACAGACCAGATTGTATAGGTCACTGTGTCCGGCCACGGCCACGTGACATGTGCCTGCCAGGGGGTGCACATGCACTACCAGGCAGAGGTACAGCTTGGCTACTGTCCGACGACACATGTCTACTGGAACCGTGTCCCCACTGGGAACATCCAGGGCCACGTCCACATGGCCTGCTGTGTCCTGGTGTGGACAGCGCAGCACCAGCTGCACTGCTACTGCTACCAGCACTATGGGAGCGGGCATGTGAGGTGGCACGCTCACGTTGACCTGCACTAGGTGGTGTAGCTGGCCTATGTCCATGTGGCCTACACCTCACTTCTACCAGATGTTCCAGCACAGACAGCTCACGCTCGCGGATTGCCATGCCACGGTCAAGGATTCCGACCATGTCACCCAATCTCCTGTCCAGAACATCAGCAATCTGCTGTTGAGCATTTGCCACCGCCTGGATGTTGTCATTTAGGGTATGGATAGCGGCCCTCTGCAGCCTCTGCCCTTCTCTGTTCTGCTGTTCAGCACATGCCTGTGCCGCCATTACAGTCTGGAACATGCGTCTGGTGATACCAGCTGCTACGCTCTGTCCTGCAGGTGCATGTCTGCCAGAGGTCCTCCTACAAGCAGCACCGGCCACATGCCTGTGTGGCACATCTGCAGTCATTACACTGATACCATGTTGTGTAGACACACAATTTTTGTAGCCACCACACATTCCTGTTCCATGCTAACAGACGCTGACTGTCCTTCCTCTATGGCCACTGGTGATGCGGTATGTGTTGGCAGCAGAACTGTGTGCGGGGAAGAGGGGGATATAGCTGGGATGGCAACCATTGGCACAGATTCAGCCCCTGACAACCCTGCCTGTACCTCATGCATATGTTCATCACTGCTAGTATCTGTGGGGACACTAACATCAGATGGACCGCAGGAGGGTAATGCACCTACATCACCTGTGAATGCAAAGAAAGACTCTAAATTACAATAGACACTCACACAGACACACACACACAGACACACAGACACACACACACACACACACACACACACACACACACACACACACACACACACACACACACACACACACACACACACACACACACACACACACACGCGCACACACACACACACACACACACACAGACACACACAGACACACACACACACACACACAGACACAGACACACACAGACACACACACACAGACACACACACACAGACACACACACAGACACACACAGACACACCATGCATGTGATTTTACAGATGGCATGCAGCATGCCTGTGATACAGCAGAGGGCATGCAGCTCAGACATTAATAGTGTTAGTAAGCATACCTCCATGGGGTTCACACTACAGCAAGCAGATGTCATATCAGTAGCCATGCAGTTCACACAATCATGGTAGTATGCATGCATCCCCATGATACACCATGTGGACCAGAACAGGATAACAGTACACATGGCTGACGTGACCTTGACATGTAATCTGCTGATGTGTGCATTAACATGCATACATGTCTGACACAATGGTGTCCTGACACATGTACAGCATCATAATGGGCATCGCATTGCGGTGTTGTCTGTATGCCCTACAGATAGAATGCATGTTTAGCAAATGTGCATGAGCATGGAATGGTAGTGTGAGCCATCTACATTGCTATACAGTGTAAAGTACAGACACTGTGCCATTGCATGGCATCATGAGGCATCTATATTGCTGTACAATGCATAATATATACACATTGCATAGCCATAACTGCATGCATACCCATGACATAATTGTGGATTGTGACCCAGGATGCTGAGGTGTATACACACCAAACCATGCTGTGTCAAGTGACAGGTCACTGGAGGACCTACAGATGACACCCCTGCACAACAACTACAGGGTCTTAGCTGCCTGGCAACCATGTCCACACATAGCGAACATGTCAATTCACTATTTCCCACATGACATTGATGTACCACACACACGAGGTGCACAGCTAACGGTGATGTCCTACAGCAGCAAGGGAAATGTACAGTATCTGTGGCCTGATGTGGTGTCAATGTCTGTGGAAGCTGTACAGGTGACTACTGTCATGCTATGACACAGTCGTGATGTTCAACAGATCTTATATGGTAGACTTCAGTGACACCTCCACTAGCTGTGCACAGGCTTTTAGGATGTCCAGTGTACCACATCAACTGTATAATCAGTCAACTAAGGCTATAATTGGACCATGTGTGGACAATGTGCAACAGGGTGTATACACATCACATCTACTGTGTGGCTACGTGTCTCTGGCCATCCCCCATTGCCATGTGTGCACATGTGTTGGCCAAATGTGTGATGGCCATCTATCTCACATGTCTGTGTTGTCCCATATGACATACACACATAGATGTCAGATATGTCACCATCCACAGGGCTATGCAGACAATGGGTTGTATGTTTGGTATGTGGGGTATGGGTCATGGGATAGTGTGACAATATTGCAGCCAGAACACTACGTGTCTGGGACATGTCAGATGGCACATCACAATGTGTGCACCCAGTGCAGGGGCATATAACACAATGGTGACACCTGTGGGCTGTCCATATCACAGCTCACTGTGTGGTACTGTTTGCATACCACACATGTTGTTCCAATGCATACTACATATGCCTCCATTGTAGAACACCTCCACCATTGTATGCACAGCTGACCTCACATGTAGCAATGAGAACTACTGTGGTTTCAAGTCGGTGTATCATTTCATTTGTATATATTGCACATGGATGGCCTGTGTGACTGATGGGTGATGCGACCTGTATATCGTGACTGGAATGAACATCAAGTGTGCAACTGTTAACTGGCCACATGGCAAATAGATCTATGCTTTAACATGCCTGATACTGATGACAGTCTCACCTGCAACGGACTCATGTCTGTGCGGCATGCCAGAGGTACCTGTATAGGGGTGACACAGCAGTATGAACATTATCCATGACTGTATGACAGTCACAGGGTGCACTGTGCATGTTAACACATTCTCCTGTATAATAGCATATAGTATGCACATGTGTGCATACACAGGGTAGCATACTGTAGTATGCAGCATGTGTGTCCACATACCTTGCATATGTTGTTACTTTACATAATGTACAGTGACACATGCAACTAAATGGGATATAATAGCCATATATGCAGTACTGACTTACCAAGCAACTCCAGGCTCATTGGTTGGGAGACACCCACCTCCACGATGGCAGCTAGTGTGTGTGGATGCTGTTCTGAGGGTGTCCCCAGACTGTCCAGTAGCTCCTCAGTGTGTGTGAGTGGGGGCTGGGTTGGTGGCCCACCACCTGTTCCACCTTGTTCCCTGGCGATTGCAGTGGCACGCTGTTTTGCATGTCGTATCAAGTCCTTGCAGTGTCTGCGCACCTGCTGGTAGGTGCGGTTATGGCCACCCACATCATTCACCCTCCTGTGTAGATCCTGCCACAGGTCATCCCGCTGCTGGGCATGCTGTGGCACATGGCTGAACAACACCTCATAGTTCTCATGGAGGTACGGGATGAGGACATCATCCTCCTGGCGGCTGTATGCTGGAAGGCGTGTACGAGGCATTATCTGTAAGACATAATGATGGTGACAGGTCACAGTTTCAGAGATGTACAGAGATACTGCTGCACATACATTTCTATGACATCTAGTACATCTGCACAGTTATCTTTGCAAATCATCATGACATTGACACGACTGACATGTTGTGTCACACACATGTAACACCCGGTATGCATTGGATATCATCACCATATATGTGTGTCACCTCATTACAGTGTCCATACTCCATGTGAATGCTGTCTTGATGTGGGCATGTCTATTTGCCTGCACTGGTGTTCTTACCTATCTGCAAATGCCTGGATGTGTCCACGGTAATGCTGTTGACCTTGATGCTGTGTATATGTCACATATCTACACAGACACAGCCTTAATGGACTTGAGCAGTGACAATGCACACATATGCATGGACACCTGTACATGCATGTGTTTTGCCATATACATCTACACAGCACTGTACAGCTGTTCAACATTCTGCCACAGATCGCCTGTGTTGCACATGTGATAGACATGGGACAATGGCTAGTCGGACGTCATTCACAGGGATGGTTATCAACCATAGCATGTACGGGCAAGGTTTCCTAGCTGTAACAGAGAGCCATTATGCCACTGCGAGGTGCATCAGTGCCACATTACTGATCCGGACAGTTGATACTACATCTACCATGCGGCCATCACACCCTGTATGACTGGGATGACATGTGCAGCTTTGATGGACAGGGTTGCATGGTTTGGTGGGAGTATGTCACATGTATGGCACAGGGATCTGTCCAGCATGTGGCGATCCTAGTATTAGGACTGTGGCTGTCCATGACGTATGTCTTACAGATCAGGATATGGACATGTAGCATGTCCATCATCATGGTGAAGAAAATGTCTTTATGCAAGGTAGACAGCATGCTGCATAGTGGAGGTGAGGATTGTGAAGGTTGGTATCACCCATCCACGCATGGCTATTACCCCTTAAAGGTGATATGTGATCCAATATTGGTCACCCCAGTGCTGTATATGCCTGTCCAATGATCTCCGTGCTCATGGATGGCAGCCTGTCATGACATGGGTACCTTGTATGACTACCCAAGGGGCCTGGAGATGTCACCAAGGCAGGGAGGTGTGCTGCACAGCACCATCCCTTACACAGTGTCCATAATGTTGACCACAGCCTAGGTGGTAGTTAATGGGTACAGGGATGTTCACCTAGCGGTGACAATGCTGATATCATCCATCAGAATGTGCACATATGTCACACACCTCACCCACACAGCCAATTCTGTATGTTGTTCACAACACTGACACAGCTATTCCTCATAAGTCATGGACATTCACATCCTTACATACACAGATGCCTAACATTTGTCTGTGTGGTATGGGCTACAATGAGGGTGGAGTACAACACATTAACCCTGTTCTACTGTAGCTGGCACTGGTGCGATATGCACATGTCACTCTGGCACCTTTTGTAGTTGTGAGTCTGTCAACAGGCCACTGGTAGAACATTCCTGTGACAAACAAAGGTATTTGTAATCAAACATCCGTACTGTCTTATACATCTGTACTGCTACCATCTACAGTGATAATGGTTCATGGACATGTACACCATACTCAGCAGGGTTATAGTGTGGTGCCACCCATTATGACTGTCATCACCACTTGTGGGTTGATATTATCCAACTCCCTATCTGTATTGTATGGTCATGTAGGCACTTGTTCAGAACTTGTGAGCATGTCATGAGCTACTGATTAATATAGCACCCATTCCACACCATTTCCCACAGGTACACTGGCTGTCCTAAAATTTCCAGCTTTCTTATGGTACAACAGCTGTTGTACTCACGTAACGCACATATCCTGTGAGACATGGTTGTATATACAGGCATGTCCACCTGTCATGTACCAGTGCTATTACCTGTCTATATGATGGATATGTCGTACATGCGGCAATAGAGCAATTGTCTCATGTACACATTCAATGCTCCCCTCCCAACATATGACACTACAGCCTGAGGGGGATGCAGTTATGCAGCCCTGCTGGGGGTAATGCTGTCTCCAACCCTGACTGCACCTAACAGTCATGTGGGGATGTGTAACATTCGCAACATAACCCACTCATCACATAGTCTCACATGATCTCCACCACAGGCCACACATACGAGGACAACTTGTGCAGTACCTCTCCATACTCTGTGTAGGCACCAGAGGCAGCCCCCATCACGGAACACAACATCACCAACTTATAGCCCACAGACTCATGTGTGCCCATCACATACAGCCAATAGGGTGTTATAACATACACAACACACCAGTCATAGGTGACTCTGTAGGCTGTCACACTGCAGTTCCACACAGCAGGCTACACAAGGCGATAGTCGCTTACATCTTACTGTCGGGTAACTGGTTCTGCAATATAACCTATGCATCCATGCCACACCTCACCAGGTACAATGTGACTGTCATTCTCCATGTTAGTGTGACTGCCCTGAGATGCCACTTCACAGACTATGTGTGCAGGGACATGCAATAGCTCACCAGTCTTGTAGCCCTGAAGGTGTGGGCCTAGCCCTGGGGAGCATTATGCATTCATCCGGACCCGATACCACTGTACAATGACTGACTGTGTCACTTCAACAGTTGCCTATGCTTCTGCTGTCATTCCACAGGCATCTGGTATCTGTCCGCTTTGACTGACCTGGTCAAACACAGTGCTTTGGCACAGATGACATGCACCTGTCACCCCTGGGAGTACAGATCACATGTAAGGCTCTTGCTGCTTCTATACTGCCTGTCTTGCACAGTTTCCAATAACATTCACCGGCAGAATGGGAACTGGCAAGCAAGACATGGGGTCACGTGACACAATGCTTGCATCTTCCTCTGTGATGCACACAGGCAAGGCACACCTTATAATGCACCACTCCAATATCTCTGCAGTGACTGGGACCTGCCTCTAGGCTCTGCAGAGCACACCTGCAATGACAGGTTACAGACAGACCATACCTTTCAGGCACATACCTGGACCGGCACACCCACAGCTGAGATGTTCCCATATCCCACTATGTTGTACACACATCCTGGCTAGTTACTTAGCACAATGCATCAGAGGTGCTCCACGTGCAACTGTGTCCGGAACCGCTATACACATTGTAACAAGCTACAGATTCAACAACATACCCCACGGTTACCAGACCTCATTTGTTGGTGTACTGGACAGTAGGGCTCAGACAGCTACTACTGATGTGTGACTGACACTACCCCACACTTAACTGGGATAGCCACTCATGTACCGACACATCCATGAGTCATAACCTCAGCTGGATCAACCCATACACACCACCTCCAAGACCAACATTAACCTTGACATGAACACTACCAACATGTGACTGGTGTTCCACACCTGGGGTTATCCCCTCATTGGTGGTTTACGAACATATGCTAATCAACCTTGTTAGCCACATCCCAGCACCACACCCTTCATGGCATACACAGTACATGAGTACTACAACACCTACTACAGACGTCTTATGACAGCGGTTGTTAACGTCATGACACCCGTGCAGATAGACAATGCACATACAAATGCTGAAACATACCCCAGTGCACTTCATTAGCACATACATCACTGCATGGATCATGCTGTTCCACACAGAGCCATGATGGTACACACCAGATAACAGACGCCACTCTGGTGGTCAAGTTCCATGGACATAATGTACAACAACAGGTGGAGGCTGTTGCACAGTGGTGTACAATCCCATGGGTGGGGTAGCTCACTGATCAGCCTCGGTAGGGCCACGGGATCCCTCATCACATACTCCAAGACTAGCTATATAAACATTACTGCGACACATTCCGGGGTGTACCACAAGGCATTATGGTGGTATGTCAGTAGTCGATGGCAACACCCACATCTGCTCTCATATACATACAACAGTCACTCAGGAACATTACAGACCCAGGTGATGTTGGCAACATGCTGGCGGATGGATTCAATGGTAACATTACATCCTCTCACTCACTACAGGGCCACAATCCATGCAGGAACATTGCGGTGTCCCTGCGGTCACACCTACACAATACTAACCTGCACTCTATATGTCCTGGGACACTGGCCCCATGTCACCTTCCAAAGTCCCAGGCTGTGATATCCACAAACCTCTGAACGACATGTCTCCCCACTAGGCCACCATATTCAGTAATAGCCTTGTATCAGACATTGTGGCCCCTGAATGGCACACAGCAACATTTATCACACTCCACACAGGTGACACCACAATGCATGAGTGGGACTATAGTCCTACACACCTGCCTGGACTGTTCTGCACAGCTGTAGGGCACATCTTCAAGGACGTCATTCACAGAGACATTGTTGGGCTCCGGTCCTTTGATGCCACCCGGGTTGGACTTGTTAGGGCCAGAGCATGGCCCCTACACCTGGTGGACTCCTTTCATACAATTACCGGGGTAGTTGGTGATGGCACGGGAGTCCACACATCCTACATTGTTCTCTCATTGCCTTTCAGCACCATTCTCCATTCTGGTATTGACAACATACACATCCACCTGCACATCGTACCCTATGTCTGTGGATGTTATGCAACATGGCTCATGGACAGGACACACACAATGAGGATAGCATACCATAGTACCTACTGCATTTCAGTTACATTTGGCATACCGCAGTCCACAGTCATTGGGCCCCTCATGTTCAGTATATGCTTCCCTGAGGTACAGGCTAGCACAGAGGGACTTTCCCTGCCTAGCTTTACATACCTCTGCATACAAAGAGCCATGATTGATCCATCAGCTGATACTGACTCCATCCATATGGGTGTCACTGTGACAGATACCTGATATGAATATCATGGCCTCAAGCTGCATGACACAAGGTCCATGGACATCACCTTTGCATTACACCATTCACCCACTATCACATAGGTGGTAGTCCCCTACATACATGTCACATTGTGCATGTTTGTAGTACACACGTATGTCACACCCACTCCTGTGATTACTGTATTGCCACTGTGGCATGGATATCCTTCTACATGGCCAGACTTATCTGTACTGGGTGTGTAGCTGGTACATAGGCACCCATTGTACCTCTGAACTCAAGACTTCTACGCACACTCAAGGGTACACCACCCCATTTAGGGTGTACCTTACACAACAGCTACAGCTTTACATACCACAACATTAACACGCCATGACGTTTATTGAGCTCCGACAGCTGAGGTATGCCGTTGAACTACGGACACCACATCTGTATACATTTGCATACTACATACTCAGGGTTGACCTCTGCTGAACAGACAGGGCCCATGTCCACAACAATATTAATGGATATACCCCACATACGCGACATACACAAATGCCACTGTGAGCAACATGCTCATGGATATGTGCACACATGCACCAATGAGTGGGATGTGCTTGAGGGTTACATTCCCAAACTGGACACTCACCATGCCTTGGAACATGACTCCTATGTACATCACGCAGGGACACTCAGTAGCACTGTTCATGTGATACCTCCCTTGGTGTGTGGGAGACACATGTACACCAGGGATTACTACAGTGGCTGTACTGTGCAGAGGTGCAGGTAACACATGGCTCTGCTGATCACAGGACACTACCCTAGAGAGGTGCCATTGGTGTGAACATTGTAGTTGTGCTTACACATAGACTTGCCAGACTGCATAGTACCCCACTATGAACCTGTGAAGCTATTACATGTCTTTGTGCATGGTTACCTGCTAGCCCTTCCATTTAGATTAGCTATCATGCTATTACAATGTCCCGTGCCTACAAGCCATATGTATCCTGTTATTGTACATGCCAATAGACGATACCTTTGGTATGCATGATATGCCTGTTATACTGTGTAGAATATCTGACATATCTACCTACAATACTATACACTACACATATTTTACATAGTATCCCATAATGCAAAGCATACTTGCACAGCGGGACCACCTTAGACATGTCATTGTCGTTATATGCCCATACACATGCCTACTGTGACAGTATATCAACATATACTATCCCCGGCTATGGCACGTACTTGTTGGACATACCCTACCACTGACGGCGGGTTGTATGTAATTGTTCTGTTTAAAGCCCTCATGTAGCATCCCTTGTGGTGTCTGTGATGTGTACCTTGTGGCCCACTGCTGGACGCACAATTTCTACAAGCTTAAGTATTTTCAGCAAGACATCACTGCATAAATACCTTTTCCCACGTTATGCATTGCGGACACTTTTAATTAATGCAAACCAGGCTATACATACAGTAGATAATTAATACAAAACATGCTATACATAAACATAAATGAAGAGTGTTCTACATACCTTGTTATCGTTACGGACTTTCGTCTCTATCTCTCTCACACTGCTTACACGGGTATTTTGTATGAGCATACAGTTTGAATGTCTGGCAAGTCTTCCTTATATACGTCGATACCTGTAACATGTGGTTTCCTGCTGCCTATTGGTGTTTTTGAGTGAGTAATTACTTGCATATCAGCTGTGCAGCTACTCCATTCGCCAATTACGTGGCAACAGTGGGATATAATTGACTTCTGCACTTGGGCGTTGCCCATTTACCCTACCTTCGGGGAGACAGCCTGTATTGTGTTTTGTTATGTATAATTGCAGCTGCTATGCATAGAGACAAGTATACTTTGGATTCATGTCCCCCGTGGATTGTGTGTGACAGCTAGAGTATGTGGTTCAACATGTGGGTGTACCTGTCATCCCAACATCTGTTAACAGACTATTGCAAACAAAACCTGTAACATCGCCATTTGTTCCATTATACAACGGCTGCAATTTTGCATGGCGCCTTTAATTGTGTCTCTCACAAGGTATGTTGACGGTTCTGCAGTTGTAATTGACTGACTGGATGTTTGTGCTGTTATTACAGTCTATATTGCTATAGTTTCTAGTGTGGGGGATGTCGGTGGGTGTACGTAGCATATACAGGTTTGTGGGGCTTGCATTTCTACATATTCCATATATATGTGTGTGGGCTCCGTCCCTAATTAAAGAGCTATCAGTTAGTAGACTTATGTTACGGGATTGTACATTGGGCCATTGTTAATTGGTTTCTATATAGTATGCAGGTGAGGTTGATACTTCCATACTTCCGGAATTGCAGCGATATGTAAAGGGATATGTCTACATGACAGCTATCCCGTGTATTTCTGTCCCAGATATTTGCAGTCATTGCAGTTGTGTTGGTAACAGAACCTCTTTGCCATGGGTTGCCACATTTTCATATGGCCATTGTTGGACACTTCCGGGACACACAGCGGTGTTACCGGCCAACACATAGCCACGGTCAGTACACAGGATAGCACATACTTTTATCCTCAATACATACCTATTGTTGTGGGACTTTGGCTACTTATCATATTGCATGTAACATTCACGTTTCTTACATACAGGCATAACTATTTAATGCTACTATTACATTATATATGGGATATATTAATGTCCTACGATCTCGGACATTTGCCCTTTGTAATGTTTTATGTCAGGATACACCTGCCCAGGGAGGGGCTGTCCCTCCTAATGTGGGACAGGTGGTAACCGTATGCCTATGGCTAGCTATACCCACACCTACCGTAATGATCTACCGCCGAATTAGCACTAACAGACACATGATGCAGACACACACACATACAGTCACACAGGGATGCACACAGCACCCTCAACACACACATACACAGACTACGGCACTCACAAACACAGTTGAACACAGTACCTACATGGACCGCAACACCGGCAGCGGTGACTAATTATCCATTCATATCATCATACTATTACTCGCGGTTGTACTGTTCCGGTACTGTGTTCTTTCTGTCTTTTAGCCTCATGGTTATGCATGTCGGTATGTTACACATTCCATAGTTGGCGGTATCCTAATTATTTGTACCTCCAAGGTGTTATGAATGTCATTGACCTATCTATATATATTTGCAGATATCGCTGAATCCGTATATATCAACATATATCACTCTATCGCCCTTTCTATCTGTATTATATATATGTATATATGTGTACATATATATATATATATATATATATATATATATATATATATATATATCTGACGGGGAAAGTGACAGGCAAGCTACACCTTTCATTGTGTACTTGTTGGTGTATACTGTTTCCCGGACTCCGCACGTTTGTGTCTGTACCTGTCACATTACACACCTGCCGTAGGTTAGGGTTGCCAGCTGTCCCACTCTGCGAGGGACAGTCCCTCTTTGAGCAGTTGTGTCCTGCAAAATATTTGTAAACATGGCAAATGTCCTGTGATTTTAGAACATACTTATTTCCTATAGTTGATGTAATAATCGCATAAAACAGTTATTCTGTATCTGAACCAACAAACAGAATAAGTAAGTCAGCATTACAAGAATGAGCTTTTATCTAGGCAAAACAGTGCAGTTCTGCTTTTCATACTGGCCGGGTGTATGTGTCGGCCTGCAGACATCTGACATATGTCCCACATTAGTCATTTGAAGAGGTGGCAACCCTACCATAGGTACATCTTGCCTAGCAATAGTGTTAGGTGA
Organism: Protopterus annectens; assembly: GCF_019279795.1. Classification (NCBI taxonomy): domain Eukaryota; kingdom Metazoa; phylum Chordata; order Ceratodontiformes; family Protopteridae; genus Protopterus; species Protopterus annectens. The sequence continues at coordinate 1,326,096,200 of NC_056733.1, forward strand.
TTCGATACATGATTGCGTATTCTACATCTGGCAGTGGTTGTTTTACCCTTCAGAGCAGGCGCTATTAGTACAGGGTGAATAATGCTGGTTTCACCTATTCTGGACATCATTGACCGTGATCTGCGTGATATTCAGAGTAGCTTATCCCTGTTTCGCGCATATCCATATAGTCATATTTAAATGTCGCTTACCAGCCATGGGCAATGCATATTCCCAGTAACATGGGCTAAACATGATCTGCTGACCTGCATCCGACATGCATTACTCATGCCTTCGGGATTACGTTACATCCCTTGCAGGACGTAGGACCGGGAACATGCACGACGGTCACTGCATTTAACATATGGCCATCTGGGATTTGTACACGTGTTATGTCGTTTTGTACATAGAGTATACTACAGCTGTTACTCCATACTGCACTCACATGGGTAACTCAGTTAGTTTACATATTGATGAGTCGAGTTAATGGTATGTCCATGTGATGTTTACTGGATGTGCTCCAGCATTGGGTATATGGATCTCAGTAAGCCACACACGATACTGTGCTACGCCTTCAAACGACCATGGGTGGAGCATGCTGGGGTGACGAATACCTGTCATGGGTACACCCCATGCCTTGACACAACATCCATGATTATATTATGTGGAGCCCCTCATTAACGCAGCAGGAACTCTGTGCTGAGTGTGTGCAGAACAGTGCTTACACACATGTGCTCCCACGATTGCCTCTGCTCCTCTATGCGACAGTTGGTTACTCGATGTTGTGGCGACAGTGGACACTGTTTGCCCCATTTGGTGTATGGCCTCTGACAATCGGCCGTGTACCTACCAATGTACCTGGGAACCTATACACACAGCACCACCATATGCTGATAGGTGCATGTACTGTTCAGGTGTTGACATTCCTTGTTCCAATAGCTGTTGTGCATACAATGTTTGAGGGCTGCCTATGTAGGATTCACACAGTGGGCCACCTATACATTACAATTTACAGGTGGTTGTGCTTGTGTGCCATCTATTTTACTGTGTGTGCAGGTGGAGAGGTGTGTCAGCCAGTAGGGGCCTACACTGTCAGAGTATGTGCTATACGTTCCCTCTTTGCCAATGCGTAGGCATATTGGGCACACCTCCGTCTGCCTACTGGGGCTGGCACAGTGTGTTCATCGTCTGAATCCCTCTGTGCCTCTGATGGCCTTGGCAATTGCGGTGGGCTATGAGGGCCTTCACCATTTTGTCCCTGCTGCAGCTGTTTCCGCAGGATCATATTATGTAGCATGGCACATACTATGACGATGTGGGCACACGTGCCTGGAGAGTACTGCAAGGCTCCACCAGATGTGTCCAAGCTCCAGAACCGTGATTTCAGCATCCCGAATACACACTCTATGATGATTCTAGTTTGTGCGTGTGCCTCATTATGGTGTTCTTGCATGGGTGTGTGTGCATTTCTGATGGGAGTCATCATCCACGGCTCCAGTGCATAGCCAGCATCCCCCACAAAGTGGCCATGTGGGATGTCCCCCCTGACAAATACCTGATACAGCTGTGAGGCATGCCAGATATGGGAGTCATGGTAGCTTCCAGGGTTGCCAGCACACACATCCATGATAATGCCCTGGGCATTGCACATGACCTGGCAGTCGATGGAGTGGAATCCCTTGCAGTTTATGTAGCGCCTACCATGCTCACCAGCATGCTCACCAGGTGGTGACTTGATTTGTATGTGCGTGCAGTCTATCGCACCCAGTACCTCCGAGTAGTGTGCCACACGGTGGAAGTGACGCATATTGCTGGCCAACTCCTCCTGAGTTCGGGAGAAGTATATATGCTCATTGGCATGTGGTAACATGGCATCCAGGAACTGGTGTAGTACCCTGGATGCTGATGCCTGTGAGATCCCCATTATATCTCCAGTTGGCCTTTGAAAGGTACCTGTGGCTAGTATTCGCATGCTTACACATACCTTCGTGTCCACTGGGATGGGTTCCCCTCTGTTATTTCTGGTTCTCAGGCATGGCTGGCACAGCTCCACTATTTGCTGTAAGATGTCCCTGTCCACCCTGTAATGCTCTACTATCTCCAGATTATGTAGCCCCTGGTAGGTTACCCTTGGTCTGAGCACTCTTCTCCTCCTCCGGGGCCTGCGGTGGTTGTTGGCATCATCCTCCACAACACCGTCAGTCTCTAACACATGCTGATGAATCACAGCTATGGCAGCTCCCAACATGTACATTTTAAAAGTTCCCTGTGTGTTTACACCTATGGTGCAGTGTTTGGGAATTCACAGGTGTATGCAGGGTGCTTTCAGACTTTATACTATTGTGCTGTGAACACCGATGATGTCATAGGGTGTGTATGTACGATCGTAGCTACAGGGTATCTTATGTGTTTTACTACCGGAACTACAATTGTGGTGCCTTTGGTGTTGAATTACATTTGGCTGCCGTGGATTACCTCTTGACCTTCCCTTTACATTTCTGCATGTTCCACCTACCATTTTCTGGCATGCATCCAGCAGCCTGCTTTCATTTGTACTTTTCTAGACCTGGCGTATCTTGCGTAATGTGTGCTATTGCCGGTCTACTGTTGGTTTGCTTTGCTCTGCTATGACAGATCTCCTATCTTTGCAATCCAATGCCTCCCCTCCTTTCTTTGCATTCTGATGCCTCCCCTATCCTGTTTTGCAGGTTTCTGCGAGCAGACTTGTCAGCTGCTGTCGATTGTCCGCCGTGAGTTGATTGGTGTTGATTGCTCATTAGTACTCCAATTACCCTACTTCAGCATTTCCTTCTTTTCTTCCCCTGACCTTCCTGTTTGCGCGATTGTTCATGGCGCGTGCATCTGCTTACTGGGTTTCGGGCACATTTTCATCCCTGTACACATGCGCTTTTGAGCACCATGTGTGCTCTCATCTAAATGATTCTATACCTTCCTCCCCACCCCTGTCCTGCAGCTTTGCTTAGCAACGGCCAGGCCAGATTTGCATTGCTCCAATGTGCTTACTGCTACGGTAGCACACCCCTCTGCTGATGTCATGTATCTCCTCTGAGCCACTCCTCGGTGTTATAGCGCTGTGCCATATGGTACAACCTTCATCCGGCGGGACATTTGCGATTCAGTATTATCTGCCTCATTTGCATGGCATTGACTACTAATTCATTGTTACCATGCCGAACACTGTCGCAGGCCTTAGCAACCCTTGCACCTTGGTTGTGGTGTTCCATGCCTACCATTGTGTATTATGGTGTAAACCTGATTTGCATTACATTGCGATTTTATGACATTTTTATATAATTTCTTTATGTTCCAGTTTGTGCACACATGCCCTGCGGTTGTACTGTGCGTTACTGTGGACATGACATTAAATGTTGTTTTTTAGGTGTTGTGCATCCTTTCTTATGCCATTGGCTGTGTATTTCGCCATTGGCTTATGTTAACTTTGTAATACATGAGTCTGGTCTGCTTCCATAGCTCCGATGTTCTGTTTGGGAAAATGTAAACCATGTTTTTTGGTTTACATTTCTGTGGGCTTACGCTACACCTGCACCACTTCATGAATCACTATCTGCCTTCATTTGCATGGTGCTACACTGTGCATGGGGTGATTAGCATACCTATGCCAAGGGCTGTGCAGTTCTGGCATACGCCGGTAGTGCATGTGGTATTGGATCGTACCTGAATCGCTTGACCGCTATATTTGGCATTATTCCGCCTACGCTATGCCTGCGCCTGGTGCAAGCTTCATGAATCCCGGGGAAGTTTTAAAACTGTATCTCTGTAGTGTATTACATTACACAGACTGCATGTTGCTAGTTTTCATGAAGTAGCCATTGAGATGTAATTGTTTGACAGAAATACATAAAGAACAGCTGATAGTGAAAACCAGGAAGGTGGATGGAATGTGAAAAGCTTGTATTTCTCCATTTTACAGGAAATAAATGAAAAGTTAGGTTTACATTCAAAGAATCTCTGTTGATAGTCAGAGAAAAAAAAGTAAAGCTATAGCTGTACAAAATAACAAGAAGTAAAAAGTGAAGAAATGTCCCATGGAATTCATCAAGTCATTCTTTTTTGAAAATCGATTTGTTAATTGTATTTAATTCAATAAATTGTTATTTGAAAACTAACAACAAACATTAACATAATTATTTCTGCAAAGTGGTGCTGGTTTATTCCCATCCCCAAACATACCACCCTTACGTACATATACTAACTTCATGTTCACACTACAGTTATGGTAAGGATAAACTGATAATACCAAAGTCCAGCTTTCCACAAGTAAACGCTGACACCATGTAGTAAAAATCAAAATAATACTCTTAACAAAATAACGAGTGCAGCAGAAGTAAGATAAAACACAAAAGTTTAATTCCAAGTGGGTGTGCACAAAGGGATGAGCGCTTTCACAAATAATGTTTCTTCAGATCCTTCTAGCAACCCCATAAGTATACTCCTTATATAGTAGTTCCAATTAAGTAATTAAATAATTAGTCAACTAGTACTCATCCATTAACATATACAAAGTATAAGTAGGCAAAACAAATATATATCTCTCTCTCTCAAGTCACATTAATAAAAAGAGCATTTCCAAGTGAGTATAAAAACATATAAAAACATACATATAAAATATTAGTTAAAAACTGTATATACAAGTAATGTGTAAGTAGTAAAGACAATATCCAGACATATACATTTATGCCTCATAAAATAAACTGAACATCAGAGTTATTATAAACTGCACCAGTATACATATATATATATATATAATATATACAATATATAATATGTGCAGTCAATGTCCATATAAATCCTTGTAAATATGTGAAAAATAATGACAGAGTCATGAGATGCAATTATTTAATATTTCTGCGCTGCCTCAACTTGGGTTTAATGGATGCCCTATCATTTAAGCCATGGACCCTATCTGCCTTGAGTGTAATAATCCAGTCAGTCTCCTTTGCTTCAGTGTGGTTCATGATATCACCCCCTCTTATATTGACATTGATGATCTCTAGTACCTTAAATAGGAAGGTGTGATTTTCATTATTAGAAGACACATGTCTTGCAAGAGCATTGTGGGGAGTACCTTTCCTAATGTGATAAACATGTTCCCTCATTCTGTCTCTTAATGGACGGTTAGTTTTCCCAACATAGAAACTCGGGCAGGCTTGGCAGGTAGCTAAGTACACCACATTTGGTGTCATACAGTTGGCATCTGCCTAATAGAGAATGTGACATGTTCATCTGGATGTATAAAGACATTGCTACTGTCTATATATGAACAAAAATTACAATGATTACATGGTTTAGTGTAGCCATTATTCATCACAGTTTTGTCAGATCTGGGATAGCATAATAGTCGTTTCAGATTATTTTTATTCTTGTAGAGGAAGCTGGGTGTTTCACCCACAATGTATTTCAAATCATTATCCACAAGGAGAATATCCCAATGCCTATTGATAATTTCCTTCACATTATATAGGTTAGAGGTGAAATAAGTGGAAAATTTGACAGGTGTACATATTGGACGGTCTTGAGAAACATGCTGTTGATTTCTGGGTCCAAAATAAGGTATGCCTGTTGTAAGACATAGGTTCTCTACCTCTTCTAGATAGGATGTGACCTCATCATTATTATAGCCACGGGCTAGTAGCCTATTTCTAAGATTAACCAACTCCTGGGAAAAACCACTATCAGTTGGATTGAGTCTAGAAGCTCTAATAGCCTGCCCTTTCATAATGTTCTTAAACACGAAGGGTGGGTGCATGCTTGACCTTAGTAATAAAGAGTTACGATGGCAAACCTTACGGTGGACACCTGTATTAATCAGATTGTCCGTTAATTTCTCAATGTATAAATCTAGAAACTCAATCCTGTGTGTAGAATAGCTCATCGTTAAGACAAGAAACGTCGTCAAACTATTCATAGTTGCTAACATTACCTCCAACTGTGATATTGTTCCATTCCAGAGAACAAAGATGTCATCAACAAACCTTCTATAAAAAACAACATGTCTACAGAATAAATCATTTTTAAACAGAATATGTTCCTCCCAACGGGCAAGGAACATGTTGGCATAACTATTGGCACAAGGTGTGCCCATAGCTACGCCATCTCTTTGCCTATAGACATAATCCTGAAACATGAAAAAGTTGTTTTCCAAAACCAATTCCAAGAAGTGTACCACTAAATCCACCAACACTGGTGTATAAGTACTGTGTGCTTGCAGATAATGTGAAATATAGTCAAATCCTAAATCATTTGGAATCACAGTGAACAAGGATTGAACATCAAATGTAACAAAAATGTAATTACAAACCATCTCTGAGGTGCCAGTACATTCATACAAGTCAATTAAGAACTGCTTGGAATCCTTTAGCACTGTAACATTATCATTCAAGATATGTCTCAGATGTTTCTCACTGAAAGATGCTCAGTGACCCATCCACGACCGGAGACTATCGGTCTCATGGGTGGATTCACTTCATTTTGTGAATTTTAGGGAGACCTTGTATAACAGGTATAACAGGTTTCCGAATCGTGAGATAGTCATATAGCTCCCTATCTATCAGTTTACTGCTAAATATGTCATAAAGTGTATTACTGATATATCTGATAACAGATTGAACATCATCAATAGAAGTAGGTTCATAAAATTTATCTTGTAGCATCAGGGTCATAGCCTCAACATAAAAGGGCATGTCCATGACAACCACCTTACTACCCTTGTCAGCTGGTCTGATAATTATGGTGGGGTCATTCTGCAATTTATTAAGGCATTGGCGTTCCTGAAAAGATAGATTGTCCCTCTGTCTCTGCTTATTTATTCTAGGATTACTATTATAGTAGTTATATAATTCATCTTCAGTGAGTCTGGAGAAGGCTTCAACCAGAGGAAGGTGTGTGGGTACGTAGTCACTCAAGTTCTTAAAAATAAAACCCCTAGTTTGAGGGGAGTCTTCTTTAAAGTCATGATACATGAGTTTGAGCATAACGTTCCTGCAGAATAGTTTCAAGTCCATAATGGTGTCAGTTAACCTGCTGCGCCTACTGGGAATGAAATTTAAACCCTTATTCAGAAGTTTAACATCATTGCTTGTCAGGTTAATATGAGATAGATTGTGTACTAGTTCTTGTTGTTCCACATTTTCTTTAATGTCTGGTGAGGGGCAAACTCCCCTGATAATTTCCTCTTCTGCCTGCCCCGGCTCATGGAGCGTGGTCTGTGAGGACCCTTCTCCAGGCGTACGTGTAGGGGAAAAGTTAAATCCAAATTCATCGATTTATTATTAGAGGCAGTCCCAGTCCCAGTTGTCACTATCTTGGGTCTAACAACGGCTTCTGAGCCTCCTTTAGTAGTGGTATGTCCGTGTTTGACCACATGTATTTCAGGGTAGAGGTTGCTCTCTGGGCAAGCACTTGGATGAATGATATGAATGACATCACCAGAGTCCATTTCTACCTGTGATCAGGTTTTGGTCGGTACAAATGGAAACATAGAATCAGGCAATACCCACACACATACCAGTGATGTTGTCCTTTCTAGAGGTCTCAGTGATGGAGAACTCATTCATGATATCGAATGTAATGATGATGCTGTTTCATCTGTTGATAAGACCAATGTTAACAATTGTAATGACTCTGGTGATGTCATTCATATCATTCATCCAAGTGCTTGCCCAGAGAGCAACCTCTACCCTGAAATACATGTGGTCAAACACGAACATACCACTACTAAAGGAGGCTCAGAAGCCGTTGTTAGACCCAAGATAGTGACAACTGGGACTGGGACTGCCTCTAATAATAAATCGATGAATTTGGATTTAACTTTTCCCCTACACGTACGCCTGGAGAAGGGTCCTCACAGACTGCGCTCCATGAGCTGGGGCAGGCAGAAGAGGAAATTATCAGGGGAGTTTGCCCCTCACCAGACATTAAAGAAAATGTGGAACAACAAGAACTAGTACACAATCTATCTCATATTAACCTGACAAGCAATGATGTTAGACTTCTGAATAAGGGTTTAAATTTCATTCCCAGTAGGCGCAGCAGATTAACTGACACCATTATGGACTTGAAACTATTCTGCAGGAACGTTATGCTCAAACTCATGTATCATGACTTTAAAGAAGACTCCCCTCAAACTAGGGGTTTTATTTTTAAGAACTTGAGTGACTACGTACCCACACACCATCCTCTGGTTGAAGCCTTCTCCAGACTCACTGAAGATGAATTATATAACTACTATAATAGTAATCCTAGAATAAATAAGCAGAGACAGAGGGACAATCTATCTTTTCAGGAACGCCAATGCCTTAATAAATTGCAGAATGACCCCACCACAATTATCAGACCAGCTGACAAGTGTGGTAAGGTGGTTGTCATGGACATGCCCTTTTATGTTGAGGCTATGACCCTGATGCTACAAGATAAATTTTATGAACCTACTTCTATTGATGATGTTCAATCTGTTATCAGATATATCAGTAATACACTTTATGACATATTTAGCAGTAAACTGATAGATAGGGAGCTATATGACTATCTCACGATTCGGAAACCTGTTATACCTGTTATACAAGGTCTCCCTAAAATTCATAAAAATGAAGTGAATCCACCCATGAGACCGATAGTCTCCGGTCATGGATGGGTCACTGAGCATCTTTCAGTATTTGTAGAGAAACATCTGAGACATATCTTGAATGATAATGTCACAGTGCTAAAGGATTCCAAGCAGTTCTTAATTGACTTGTATGAATGTATTGGCACCTCAGAGATGGTTCGTAATTACATTTTTGTTACATTTGATGTTCAATCCTTGTTCACTGTGATTCCAAATGATTTAGGATTGGACTATATTTCACATTATCTGCAAGCACACAGTACTTATACACCAGTGTTGGTGGATTTAGTGGTACACTTCTTGGAATTGGTTTTGGAAAACAACTTTTTCATGTTTCAGGATTATGTCTATAGGCAAAGAGATGGCGTAGCTATGGGCACACCTTGTGCCAATAGTTATGCCAACATGTTCCTTGCCCATTGGGAGGAACATATTCTGTTTAAAAATGATTTATTCTGTAGACATGTTGTTTTTTATAGATGGTTTGTTGATGACCTCTTTGTTCTCTGGAATGGAACAATATCACAGTTGGAGGTAATGTTAGCAACTATGAATAGTTTGACGACGTTTCTTGTCTTTACGATGAGCCATTCTACACACAGGATTGAGTTTCTAGATTTATACATTGAGAAATTAACGGACAATCTGATTAATACAGGTGTCCACCGTAAGGTTTGCCATCGTAACTCTTTATTACTAAGGTCAAGCATGCACCCACCCTTCGTGTTTAAGAACATTATGAAAGGGCAGGCTATTAGAGCTTCTAGACTCAATCCAACTGATAGTGGTTTTTCCCAGGAGTTGGTTAATCTTAGAAATAGGCTACTAGCCCGTGGCTATAATAATGATGAGGTCACATCCTATCTAGAAGAGGTAGAGAACCTACATCTTACAACAGGCATACCTTATTTTGGACCCAGAAATCAACAGCATGTTTCTCAAGACCGTCCAATATGTACACCTGTCAAATTTTCCTCTTATTTCACCTCTGACCTATATAATGTGAAGGAAATTATCAATAGGCATTGGGATATTCTCCTTGTGGATAATGATTTGAAATACATTGTGGGTGAAACACCCAACTTCCTCTACAAGAATAAAAATAATCTGAAACGACTATTATGCTATCCCAGATCTGACAAAACTGTGATGAATAATGGCTACACTAAACCATGTAATCATTGTAATTTTTGTTCATATATAGACAGTAGCAATGTCTTTATACATCCAGATGAACATGTCACATTCTCTATTAGGGCAGATGCCAACTGTATGACACCAAATGTGGTGTACTTAGCTACCTGCCAAGCCTGCCCGAGTTTCTATGTTGGGAAAACTAACCGTCCATTAAGAGACAGAATGAGGGAACATGTTTATCACATTAGGAAAGGTACTCACAATGCTCTTGCAAGACATGTGTCTTCTAATAATGAAAATCACACCTTCCTATTTAAGGTACTAGAGATCATCAATGTCAATATAAGAGGGGGTGATATCATGAACCACACTGAAGCAAAGGAGACTGACTGGATTATTACACTCAAGGCAGATAGGGGCCATGGCTTAAATGATAGGGCATCCATTAAACCCAAGTTGAGGCAGCGCAGAAATATTAAATAATTGCATCTCATGACTCTGTCATTATTTTTCACATATTTACAAGGATTTATATGGACATTGACTGCACATATTATATATTGTATATATTATATATATATATATATATATATATGTATACTGGTGCAGTTTATAATAACTCTGATGTTCAGTTTATTTTATGAGGCATAAATGTATATGTCTGGATATTGACTTTACTAATTACACATTACTTGTATATACAGTTTTTAACTAATATTTTATATGTATGTTTTTATATGTTTTTATACTCACTTGGAAATGCTCTTTTTATTAATGTGACTTGAGAGAGAGATATATATTTGTTTTGCCTACTTATACTTTGTATATGTTAATGGATGAGTACTAGTTGACTAATTATTTAATTACTTAATTGGAACTACTATATAAGGAGTATACTTATGGGGTTGCTAGAAGGATCTGAAGAAACATTATTTGTGAAAGCGCTCATCCGTTTGTGCACACCCACTTGGAATTAAACTTTTCTGTTTTATCTTATTTCTGCTGCACTCGTTATTTTGTTAAGAGTATTGTAAGGATAAACTACTGCAACCCGCAGTCGTCTCACACAAGCAGCAATTCTCCTGTCTTAAAGTAAATTAATTCAAATAAAATGAAAACCAAGCGTAGTTTGGTGAAAATCTCGTAGTGATCTAACACAAACAGAAATTTTGCTGTTAACAAAATGCTACACTCTAAGATGAAGAACATAGAAACTCTATTAAGTGTTACTTGAAACCATACACTTGAGCAGAGGAAAACCTCTTTCACTCTAAATTAATTGTCAGACCAACAACATGTATTTGATGAAACATTATAAGACAAGTTATAAACGACTGTAGCACAAACTAGTGAAGGCGATAGCTTCAACCTAGTACTTAGGAATGGACTTAAAATAAGTGAGGAATTTAAAAACAGAAGGGAAGAAAGACAATAATATATAGATCGATGACAATTACAGTGAGCTAGTCTACAGCAATGTAACAAAAAGTAATAAATAACAAATGCCTAGTTATGCTGTACCATTAAATGGTGCTAAATACCTTGTCATGCCTGTGAGACAATACTTTCCAGTGCTGTAAGAGATGTACTTCATTTGATCCTGCAAAGCACACAAAATCTGAATTTCTCAAGGGGCTGTGTGCATGCATTATGAAAATGAAACTAGACGTCTATGTAAGAGAATAATGGAATGCCCATAAATTCCACACAACTACAGTAATAGCAGGAAGAAGATGGTTAACGCGATCGGTCCCTACATGATTACACATGTAATACAGGTTATTTGGTTGTACCAAGAGGCATTTTATTTGGTATTATTGGTGTATGGTAACAAATTCCAGGAGGGAAACCAAAAGGTAAAGAAGCAAAAGGGGGTGGGGATATGAGCAGTGACTGAAGTATCTCCCAAAATTGTGCTATACAAATATCCACTATAAAACAAACACTAGGAAAATACTTCATAAAGATATGAAAATCAATGGCCATGGATTGGCAGTATGTCAGCAGAAGTGTGGGCAGAATTTCTGGAGATGTACATCACCACCAAGTATAACGGGTAGGTCCCTCCTTCTCTGGGTTACTACTTCTCCCATTGTATGCAGAACAGACCCTATATATACAGCTGTGAAAAAAAGACATAGCAAATAGGAAATGTCCTTAAATATTAGTACAAACAACTGTTTACTATGCTTCTTCTAATAGTTTTATAAAATAATTATTTTGTATCTATAACACCTAGATATTAATATTATATGACATGGATGAAACAACTTAAATTCTATAAGAATGGCTTTTATTTTGGCAAAAAGTCCAGTCCTTTGCATTCATTCTCAGCATGGTTTGTCCTGCAAAATCTCACATTTCCATCAGCTATGTCCCATTGTATGCCACAGGAAAACACTGACAACCATGCTCCTTCTGTAGATTGTTTTTGTTTGTGATAAGAATACATTTTCAATATTTAAAAAAAAAAATAGTCATTGTGGCAATCTGGGGAAAACCGCATTTCGCAAAATGTAAAAACCAATACAATTAATATGTCAGGGATGTTAAATTTAAAATATGGCACATCTATTATAAAAAAACGACGTGTTGTGGCATAGAGTGTATATATCAGTATACGATGCTATTAGACTGTATATGAAGTGATGAAGGGTGTGTGTGTGTGTGTGTGTGTGTGTGTGTGTGTGTGTGTGTGTGTGTGTGTGTGTGTGTGTGTGTGTGTGTGAGTGTGTGTGTGTGTGTGTTTGTCTGTGTGTGTGTGTGTATATATATATATATATATATATATATATATATATATATATATATATATATATATATATATATGTATATATATATATATATATATAGGTTTACTATCAAAACTTTAAAAGGCATTCCATTGAGTGATGCCTTACTTGAAAAATAAATTTGAAAATAAAAACATTAGACGAAAGCGGTAATGTCGACAAGTCCATATTTGACATAGTCGACATTACCCAGTGTCCCTTTCCATCCAGACATTTCCAACTAACATTTTGTAGGGGGGAAAAACCCCTGCACCCCCCCATGTGGGGGGCTGTTCCACACACACTCCCTACTAATTATATATACAAACTCCAAGATTGCACTACACTGAGGAAATGGGTACATTTTCCAATCCCCATTGTTGTGCGAGGTCCATGTAGAGCATCAACCTGACAACAGAGAATACACATTAGCATTCACTGTTGTGGAGTCAACCATTTTAGGTTTGGCTTTCCGTGAACTGGAAAATAATCTTTCGACTATCCTAGTTTGAGTGAATGCCATTCAAAAATGTGATAGTAAACCTATAAATATATATATATATATATATATATATATATATATATATATATATATATATATATATATATGTGTGTGTGTGTGTTTTGAAATAGTCTGAGAATTATTATCAAGATAACATTACAACAAACTCATTATTTTTCTAAACAAGGAAACAGGTGTGCTGGATTTGTTCAAGTTACTGATGATAGCAAGGTATGAAATGGTGACTCCAGCTATGATGTAATAACAGAGCTGCAAGACTGAGATGGAACTGGACTATGATGCCAAAACATAGAAGTGGGATGAATTAAAGGAAGAGAAATAATCAACAAACACACAGAGGTGGAGGCAAAATCAGGTTGAAATGCATAAATGCTGGCAGCAAAGCACTGAGTGGCACACAGCTACAGTTATCCCACTCCACAAGGGGGGATCCACCTTGGGTCCTGGGAACTACCACCCCATCAGTCTGGCGAGCCTGATATGCAAGGCCATGGAATGTATTATCATGGAACTTATAAACAAAGACATTGGCAACCTTAAAATACTGGACCCCAGCCAGTTTGGGTTCATGAAGGGCCGATCTTGTCTTCTGAACCTTATTGACTTCTTCGAATCAGTTTCCAGAGACGTGGATGAGGGTAAGGCAGTCCACACAGCCTATCTGGACCTCGCCAAGGCCTTTGACACCATCCCCCACTCTGGAATCATAGATAAACTTACTAAGCTGGGTATTAATCCCTACGTCATTCAATGGGTTGCCAACTGGCTTACTGACAGAACCCACACTGTAAAAGTAGCTGACTCCAAATCCAGCTCCAGACAAGTGACAAGTGGAGTACCTCAAGGTTCAGTCCTGGGACCTCTCTTGTTTGGCATCTACTTCTCTGAAGTACAGGCCAACACTAAGGGACTCTGGCTAACAAAGTTTGCAGATGACTGCAAACTGGGAGCCATTATTGAATCCCCAAATTATATGGATACTCTACAAAAGGGCCTTACAGAAACAGATGCTTGGTGCCAGAACCATGGGCTCAAGCTCAATGCCAAGAAATGTATAGTTATCCCCTTTGGGAAAAAACATGTACCTGTGAATTATCACATAGGTGGCAGTACACTAAACACCGAAAGTGTGATACAAGACTTAGGGACACAGGTGGACAGTGGTCTCACCTTCAATAACCACATTGCCACCACAGTCAGGAAATCCTTCTGTGTGGCACACCTCATCACTAAAGGCTTTTCATCCAGAAAAAAGGAGGTCATTGTCCCACTCAACTCATCCTTCATTAGTCCCATTATAGAATACAACGCCCCATTTGGTATGTATCTCTCAAGACATCTGCAACAACTGAAAAGGCCTCAGAAATACCTCACTAAAAGAATCACAGGCCTAAAGCAGATGCCCTATGCTGACCGCCTTAAAAAAACTCCAGCTATACTCTGTCGCATATCGTCTACTCCGAGGCGATCTCTGCTTAACATACAAGGCCATGTCAAACCCAGAGCTGTTGGACATGCTACACTTAAAGAAATCCCAATCCGTCAGAGCCACATGCTCCAGGGATCTAAATCTTGTCATCACAATAAACAAAACATGCTGGAGGGATAGGTTCCTGACCCAGAGACTCCCCAGACTCTGAAATAGACTGCGCCTACATGTCAAGCAGAGCGCCTCTTTGGCCCTCTTCAAAAGGAACCTTGATGACTGGATGAGAGAAAGGGAATTCACCCCGGGGATCACGTCAGTCGCACTGCTAGACAGGGGTCCAGGGAAGTAAATAGTGTTTGAAGAAATAGCCAGGGAATTGTTATGGCTTGGCTTGTATAGGCCCTAGGGCCGATAGCCTAGTACCAACCTATGAACCTATGAACCTATGAAGCATTTAGTGTGTGTAGCACAGTGCCATACTAAGCCATTTTATAATTCCATAATCTATGCTAAAGGGATGACTACTAGTCTTTGGGGGCTTGCATGGTCTGTGCATGTCTGTCTGTCTTTTCTTTATATATTCCTGTTTTTTTATTCCACTCACAGACATGCATTTTACAATGTTACTCAAAAATGTCCATCTATATTGTATTTTACAGCTATTTCTTTGAAGAAGAACAGCATCAATTTTCTTAATAGAGCTAAAAATAATCACTGGAACTAAAAAGCCATTAGACAACTATAGGGTGATACAGCAGTGAGGAACTCTGCGACTTAAAACATCATCAGATGTGAAAATAAGAACATCCTGCCAAACTTGGTACAGTTGAGAGGTATGTTAAAGATGGTCTTTGCTTCTTCACTCATATACGATTGGGCATTCATCTCCAGAGAACATTACACATTGAGTATCTGCACCTATGCTACAGAAAGTTGCACTGTAAACTATAAATACTGTTAACTCTTGATAATAACATACAGCCTCCTTGTGAAAGGAAGGTCTGTGGAATGTGAAGGAGTACCTTTTCTCTTGAGATTTTCAGCAATTTATCCACTCTTTGTTTCATTTTATTCAGTAATGTTTACTTTTACCAAACGTGGGTGGTACACCTTGATCTCCCAAAATACTATCTTTAATGCCATACACTGTTCCTGCTTACTTATGAAATATCTCAGAAAAGAAGCATGCACTTCCAAGTACTTAATTTGATTTACATTCCTATGACACCAATACTCGCAGTTTGTTTCAAGTTTAGCCACACTTTGTGTGGACAGTTTTTCTTGCATAAGCAGGCTTCTTTACTGACCATGGCTTTACAGCCAAGCCACATTTTGTACTGAGCTTCTTTTAAGTTGTTCAGGGTAGAATCACAGTCCAATAAAATGCTTATTAAGGTTTACTAAGAATGGAAGTAGGGTGACTGAGTTATGCTTCGACATAGCTACTGAAAGCAAGTCTTTACTGGCATTTCACCAAAGCAGTCTACCAAGTTAAATTATATTCAGTTTGGTATGGATATATGACTTCTCTGCAGATGAAAAATGCCAAAGGTGGTTGGTACATATCAGTACCGATGTGACATTATATCAGAAGTAAAGGGAAAGTACATGTATTTTTCCAGAACAGGAAATTTTCCACCCCTTGTGCTCAACATGCATTGTTGCCACACCAAATTCTGTGGCGAGCTGCATTTAAGTTGTAAAGGTGGAATGGCAGGCTTATAGTATATGGCCTTCCACTAAGGCAGGAAATGGAATGTGTCAGCATGAGTTTGTAGTGAAACAGCACTACATCATAAGCAAAAATAATATGTAATTGTCCAGAACAATAAACTGTTCAGCCACTGAAAAAAAGAAGTGCTACTGGCAAAATACCCTTACTTGGCACAGCAATGGGGCCAAGCCAAATTCTGCCCTGAGCTGTATTTAAGTCATTTGTTGTAGTATGAAATTCTTAGGTGTACCATTTACCTGACAGCTGAAGTCTACTTTCCTAACGTGACAAAACATGATTGAGGCATTGTCATTCATACATTGGTACCATAAGCATGTCTTCACAGGCATTTTCAAGTGACAATTTGCAAAGCTGCATTATACTCAGGATCAGTGGGGTGGTTATATGACTTCTTTTCAAAACAGCTGGCATTACAGTAAGCAGACATATCGTATAACTTTCTTGAGAACTGTGAACTTTTCTTCTTCTGAAATGATGTTGTCACTAGAATATAGCCAAGTCAGTTTCTACACTTAGATGCATTTAAGTCGAACTGTTGCATGTTTTGGAGCAACCAAGTATAATTTTCACAATAATTTAATTGAAAACTCAAAAAGTGATAGAAGAACAACCCCCAGGATTCAATAAAGTCTGCATAGGCTTCATGTACAGCTTACACAGAATGTATCCATGTACACATCCACAGTTCCCCCTTGATAGCATGCCATACATATAAATTATGGTACACTACTAAGGGAGGTCACAGCAATATGGATAATGAACCTGTATAAGACTGACTGTGCAGCCACATACCTTTTGACCCATTAACCATGACCAAAAGGTGTACAAGACATTTTATTTCTTTAAATTGCATTTTAATTCTTTTTACATTTATGTGCTTGTTTGCACAGTGTAGCATGTTGTTTAGCTATGCTTAGCTTTGTGCATATATACATCAGACATCCACTAGACATCTAAAAACAGAAACCAGATGTATTCGATTGTTGTAGGTCTGCAGTGCTTAGCAACGTGCAAACCCACGCAGCAAAGCTGCGCTATACTTACTGGCACCTTTGTAGTATATCTGAAGATATATAAATTCCCTTCACTATCCCAATGGTTAGATAGGTTGAGTCATGATCTCCAGTGTAGTAGGTCCCAGATTCGAGTCCTAGGCAATAATACTTTTTACATACAGTGCTGTGAAACTGTGTCGAGTGATTTGAACATTGGTTGACTTTAAATTAAATAATTGTTACATTTAGAAAAGCTGCATGATGCTGAGCATCACTTAAACACGGTCAGTGGTCTTTTCCTGTTTATGCATTGCTAAGCTTTACTTAAAAATGGTTTCTGCAAGTTTGTGTGATGCTAAGCAACGCGGTGTGTTTTTGAAAGTTTTGTCATGATGCGCAAGGGGGGAAATGCAGCTTATTTAAAGTCCCATAGGTGAGAATTTTGCATCATTCCTTGGAGCCTGACCTTGATTGTGGGCATGTCTGCTGGTGTTGTAGAGGGAGTGCACTTTAGGGCAAAAAAGTGGGGTGTGCAATAGTCCAGGGTTTTCATTGGACTCCTGGTACAAAACCATGAACCCCGGCTGTTGCAGGGTGACTACCAGGGCTCAGACTGTAAGTCTGAGGCTTGGGATAGTTTGGCTAAGGACCTAACCATTGCAACTGATATCTCCCGCACTGGTGAGCAGTGGTGTCATAACTATGATGACCTATATAGTAGGAAGAGGGGAACCTTGGACACCTGGATCCAAGAGGCTAGGGATGGGCTCACCCCACAGATATGTAAGCATGCTTTCCAGTAATTTATAAATATGCAAGCTGAATCTGTGCAAAACTGGCATACATAATGTTTTCCTTCTTTCCACAGCTGCAGTGTACAGTCCCATGCAAGGTGTTTGGCCAGGATGAGGCACGTGAGTGGTATGTAAGAAAATCAATAAAGTAATAACTTAATGCATAACTTATTAATAATAATACAATAAGGAGAAGGTTACAGTTAGCTGCATGTTGGGAGCCAGGATCCGCCACATACCACAAGCAGTTGGGTCGCTCCAGAACAAGTACAAATATGACTCTGTCATTGTCCATGTTGATGTGAATGACCTGAGATGTACCTCCCTGGACTGCATGAAAAGAGACATGGAAGAGCTCTCTGATCACATAGCTCAGGCCGGTATGACCCTGACCCTGAGTAGCATCCTGCCCTCACCAAGAATGATGCCACAGTATAAAGAAAAAATGATCAATTTCAACAACTGGCTAAGTTTCTGGTGTCATTCAAAGGGGATCCAGTATCTGTCTGCCTGGGATGACATGCTCGACAAGCCATGTTGCTTCACAAGAGATGGCCTGCACCTGTCAGCCTTAGGCTTTTGAATACTAGCCAAGGCTTTTGCTGCCCCCATAGTGCCTTTTTTAGGCAATGCTCAAAAGACAAACCTACCACCATAAATAGCACAAGTAACCAAAAACTGAGGGTAATGCTACTCAATGCCAGAAGACTAAACCTCAAAATGCACGCACTCAAGGCACTCCTCCATATGGTTTAAGGATCCAGAGAGCACCCCAGCACTACCAGGCTATAACTCATACCATGCTTTTCAGCCACAGAACCTGGACAGAAACACAAAAGGTGGGGGTGTATCCATATTCATCAAGGATACCCACACCTCCAGGTTAGTGGTGCAGCATGATGCCTCAGAGATCATCCATGTGCAATTAACAACAGGCAAAACTGCAATTCAAATTGTAGCTTGCTACAGATCACCCACCATGACCCAGGACCCCTATTCCACATTTCTGGAGACACTGGAAAATATGAAGGTCCTACCAAACACCCTAATATTGGGTGATTTCAATTACCCAAACATTAACTTGGAGAACTACTCAAGTACTAACTCCCTTGCCCAACGCTTCCTAGAATTTATAAACTCGAACGACTTGGATCAACTGGTCAACAACACCACCAGAGGTGACAACTTATTGGACCTGGTCATCACCAACATGGGCGACCAGTGTTCCACACCAGAGGTCAACCACTTGCTGGTTAGATCAGACCGTAAACTAATCACTCTAGATATCCACATTCTGCCCCCACCCCCAATCAAGGAAACCACCGTGAAAAACTTTTCAAAAGCAAACTTCACGTTACTTAAGACTGAGGTGTAAAGGTTCACAGCCCCCATGCTAAAGGGCAATGCTGTCCAAGCTGCTGAATCCCTTACAAAGATACTCTATGAACACCTGCAAGAATGCATGGATTGTGCTATCCCAAGCAAAACAAAAACTAACTTCTCCAAGAAAAGGAAACCAGTCTGGTGAACCCCTACCATAAACAAGCTATACAATAGAAGGAGGAAAATAGTACAGAAAAGAGTAAAATCCCAAGAAGGAAAGACATCCCTGACCAGTATCAACAAGAAACTACGATCCCTCATAAAATCTTCCAAGGCTAGCTTTGAAATAAAAATTGCCAAGGACTCCAAAGATAACCACAAAGCGTTCTTTAGCTATGTCAAGAACCTAAGTGGAAACTCTCAGATCTGCTCTGAGTTAGTGCAGAATGGCACAAAATACACTGAAATGACTGATATTGTCAACATTCTGGCAGACAGGTTTACTGCAAACTTCACCCCCCTCTCACCCCCTAAAGGGCCCATAACCATACCAGAAGAATGTAGAGTCCCGGCAATCACTAACACACAGGTTAAAACAGCCCTATCCAAAGCCAAAAACACAGTTTCAAAGGGACCAGACAGAGTTCCAGGCTGTGTCTTACACGAGCTCTAAAATGAAGTAACCCCTCACACTGTTCAAATTCAGCCTCTCTATAGGCTATGTACCCATAGAGTGGCACACAGCAACTGTTATTCTGCTCCACAAAGGTGAAGCCACAATAGACCCTGGGAACTATCGCCCTATAAGCCTGACTAGCCTGGTCTGCAAGGCTATGGAGCACGTCATCATGGAACTCATTAGCAGAGACACTGGGAACCTCCAAACATTGGACCCTACCCAGTTTGGCTTTAAGGGCAGATCATGTCTCCTAAAGCTGGTGGGCTTCTTTGATACAATTACCAAGGCTTTAGATGAGGGAAAGGAGATCCACACAGCCTACCTAGACCTCGCAAAGGCTTTCAACACCATTCCCCATTCTGGTATTAAAGACAAGCTCACCAGCCTGAACATAAACCCCTATATCACGAGATGGGTTGCCAGTTGGCTCATGGATAGAACCCACAAGGTGAGAGTTGCAGGCAATAGGTCCGACTCTAAACCAGTTACAAGTTGCATCCCTCAGGGCTCAGTCCTGGGACCCCTCCTGTTTGGTATAGACTTCTCAGACGTACAGGAAACACAGGAGGACTAAGACAACTGCAAACTGGGGGCCATAATTGACTCTCCGGCTGATACAGACATCCTCCAGAAGGGTCTCATTGAGATGGATATCTGGTGTCAAAATCATGGCCTCAAGCTAAATGTCAAAAAGTGCATAGTCATCCCCTTTGGAAAAAACAAAGTACCCATGAACTACCACATAGGTGGTAGTTCCCTAAATACAGAAAATGTAATAAGGGATCTGGGGACCCAAGTAGATAGTAATCTCTCCTTGGATAATCATATTACCAAGGTGGTTAGAAAATCCTTCTATGTGGCCCACCTAATCACAAAAGGGTTTGCATCTAGAACAAAAGAGGTTATTGTGCCCCTCTACTCACCACTCATCAGACTCATCATAGAGTACAACGCCCCATTTGGGATGTACATTACAAGACACCTGCAACAGCAGGAAAGACCACCGAAGTACCTCACCAAGAGGATTACTGGCCTCAAACAGAAACAAAAAAAAAAACAGAAAACAAACAAAATATGCAGCCAGACTGAAGAAACTCCAGCTGTACTCGGTTGCATAACACTTACTTAGAGGTGATTTCTGCCTGACATACAAGGCCATGTCCAACCCAGAAGAAATGGACATGCTCCACCTAAAAAAAACAAATCCTTGAGAGCCACATGGTCAAGGGCTCTAAACCTCACCACAACGATAAATAGGATGTATTGGAAGGATAGATCCCTGTCCAAGAGACTCCCCATGCTTTAAGACAGGATTCCAATCTACATTAGGCAGAGCCCCTCACTAACACTCTTCAAGAGAAACCTTGACAAGTGGATGGGAAACAGAAAATATGCCCTGGGTATCACTGCAGTGGCTCTGCTGGACAGAAGCACAGGGAACTAATGGCTCTGCTGGACAGGCACAGAGGTCGGTGAAAGCCAACACATTCTGGCTAGGCTTATAGATCCCCTTGGGCAGATAGCCTAGTACTTGCCTATGAACCTATGAACCTATAATGTAAATACAGATATTGCACTCTTAGCAGTCATGTATGAAATACCTGGGACATCTTACAGTTTTATTAATGTGTCAGTGCATATCTGAAATGGTAAAGCAAGTTAAAGCAAGTAAGCATGCCGTACTGTGTAGCATAGCTTTCAACCATCAGTTAATGTTGTGGTCTATCCAGATTAAGAGTCAGTGTTGTGGTCTGCTGATTGTATGAAATATGCTGTAGATTGCACTCAATAAATGAATAGGGTAAACAAGTAAGTTAACAGAAGTCCTCGACAGCTATCCATGTGTGTAAATGCCAGATTAGAAGCAGCATTTATTTATTTAATGGCGTTTGTTTACCAGGAGAAAAGCTCCAACACAGAAATAGGTACAAATTACAACAAATTTTAAGAAAATCACAATAAATGAATACAAAATTGGTTTACTATTTTAAGCAGAAAATAATATAACATGTATTATTACTAGAAAGAATGTACAGAGAATAATATATAAAATACATGGATTACAAGGGAATTAAAGGGAATTAAAATCACAAATTATACTGAGTTAGGAAAGGGAGGGATTAAGGATGGAGTTAATAGAGTTACCAGAAGGAGCTAGTCATAAACAAAGATTATAATACTGAGTTGATTTGGTGGAATATGTAGAATATAGAACAGAGGAAAGAGGGGGAAGAAAAGTATGAGAGAAAAGAAGAAAGATAGAAAGGGAATAGGAAACTAATGAGGCTAGCGACAAGAGAGGGGAGAGATGAGAGGGCAGTAAAGAAGGGGAAGTAGGTGGAGGATGGTTTGTCAGATAGAGAAGTAGAGATAAGAGAGGCCTGTAAGGGAAGGGGAGTAGAGATGGGGGGTGATGTTAAGGTCCAGGGTTCTGTGGGAAGAGATTAGGTGATGGCAGTTTGTGTTTCACCACAGTTACATTAGCACTTGCAGAGGAGGTGGTTATGTAAAGCACTTTTAAACTTGGTGGGGGACTGCAGTAGATGGACAGATTGAGGTAGGTTATTCCAGGTTTTGGCAATATTTCAGGAGTACAAGAATTTGCCTGCTGATAGTTTTGGTTTATGAGTTACGAGAAGAAACTGATGTTCAGGTCATAGAGTTCTAACTGGGATGTATAGGGTGAGGAGGAAGCTTAGAGCAGGGCAGTCTTGGGTCTTGTAAATCAGTTTATGTGTGGTAGTGAGATATAGGAGAAGTAGACATTGAGGGAGTTCTAGCCATTGTAGTTCTTTTAGGGCTATACAGTGGTGTGTAGAGTGGCAGCTGATAGTTGCAAATTTAGCAATTTTGTTATAGTATGACTCTAGTTTTGATAGCAGAGATGAATGTAGGTTGGTTAGGATGGGAACACCATAAGTAAGAGATGGCAGGAGATAGGAAATGGCTAAGGTGCATATTGGAGCATACCTTATTATTTGAACATTAATCAATGAAGTGTAAACATAGATGATGCTTTGATAATTAACTTTTATAATAAAATTCCTGTAGTCACTCCTTATGGGTCCTAATCTGACACCAGCCAATGGATAAAAGTCCAGTAGTCAATAATATTTCAACATATGTCATAAATAGTGTTCTGCTCATTTTATCTGATATTTGCTGTAGGTTGCAGTCAATAAATGAATAGAGTAAAAGTGTAAGGCAATGGAACTCCTACTCATCTATGCATGTGTGTAAATGCACAATTTGAAACAACATGAATCAATAAAAGTTTAAAAGGAGATGGTGGTCTGATAATTTATTTTTTAAAATAAAATGTTCAGGATTACTGTAGTCACTGATTGTGGGTTCTAATCCCATACCAGACAACTGAGAAATGTCCAACTGTCTAGTGCAATCAGAGTACATGAACATATCTCTCAACGTTCATGATTTTTACAGAATGCAATGATTATTGCCCCATATGTCTCGTCCTCTGATTTGCAGATATATGACATCATTTGAAATGCAATTTAATGGCAAATCTGTTATCAGAACACCTTGCTACTATTGTATGAGCACACTATGTAAAAATGTTACCTGTCATTGTGCCTTTGTACCACCATTACATATGACTTGACCCAAAATGCCCAGTGCTAAGACGCTGAAAGCTATGTATGTGAAACATCATATATACAATATAAGCAGTAAGTGTTCTCACAAGTGAAATCTAATGTATCTAGAAGTATCTAGTTGTAGTCTGTGTAGTTATATTATCTATGAAGTTACTAATGTTCTTCTTTTTTCTCTCACCCCACCCTTTCTCTTCTATTTATTAAATATATTTATTATCATTTGATATTATCATATTATTTGTTATTACTTCTTATATTGGCTGTTAAAAAAAACTTTCATTTACGTTATTTATTGTTGTGTTACTCATTATATTATTTTCAGTTTGTTTCCATTATTCATTATTATTTCTCATGTTATTAATTATGTTTGCTTGGGGTTATGTTTATTTTTCCTTTATGTTTACATTTATTTTACCACAGTGTTACAAGGTAGGCTGGTTCTCAGTGATCCACCTACCTTGGCTCTTCCAGCCATGGCACCGGGGTGCAGCACATCTGTGCCACTGCCTGGTGGCACTCTTCTGCTGCCCTTGCACTACCTGCACCATCAGGTTGTCCTGCCCCACAGGCTGGGGATGGTCTCCCCCATCTGCGAGTGGAAGTGAAGGGGGTGCTTTTGTCTATCAAGACAAACTGCTAGACATAGTGCACAGGCTTCTGCACCAAACTCTTGGTGCCCACCTATGCTGGATGGAGAGGATGCAATCCATCCTGATGGGGCAGTCTTACCCCAGGCATCAGTGTCAACCACTGCCTTCACATGAACAGTAAAAGTGCAGTGCTGACAGTCCCATGGGTGAGGACTTGAGTCACACTGCTACCTTGTCTGACATCCATGGGTCTGGGATTCCACAACAATCTCCCCAACCAAAGTGTTCACCTCTCTCTTGTGTCACACACCAACCCTATTTGCTGGTTGTCTGTCTTATCTGTCTGCAAAAGCATACTCACCTTCCCAACTTACCTTATTCACACATGCCTATGTCCATTCTCCAACATTCCACTTTCTCAATAAAAAAATAAAAATGGACACCTGTCCCCCCAAAAAATCTCATCCCATACATAGCTCTCCATTTTGTACAAGTGTCCACTGGACACACTTAATTTGGTCCAATTTTCTTGATAATGCAATTATGTTGTCTTCACCTTTCTCTGGGGGTGATAGTCCAAATTCAGCTAAAAAAACTGTTAAAGTGCAATGCTGTTGCAGTTGAAGGAATAGATAGTTATGTTTTTTTACTACACCCTTCCTGCACATACCTGCCTACCTTTCACTATGTTCCCCCCCCCTGCTTGCACCCCCATTTCACCACTGCCTTATCTCCCCAATTTTTCTTTTCTTTATGCTAAATGGCAGTATATTAATATTTGTATATAAAACATAGTAATCACTTTAAAAACTTACAATTGCACCCTATGTCAAACCCAGTACCATTGCACCTGAAAGGAAGTGCATCAACCCATCAAGCCAAACAGGCAATTAACTAACACATCTGTTTTAAGCAAAACATAGTAATTGTCATTTTCTCATCATTAAGCATGTTTAAGTGATATTGTGCATTGCACCACATTGTGCAAGTCTGCTAAAAGATTAATAGAAAAGTAAGAGTTTAACTGGGACTTTAGTAAAGAAATGCATCACTAAAAAACCATAAACATAATAGTATATGTAAGTGAGGTATGCAACAGTAGGTGAGTGTTCAGTTATACCTATGACATGCAAACATATGCCTGCTAAAAGATTAATGGAAAAATAGGAGTTTAACTGGCACTCTGGTACAGAAATACATTACTATAAAGCCATACACATAATAATAGATGTTAATGAGATATGTAACATCAGATAAGTGTGCCATTATATCTACAACATTTAAAAATATACCTGCTATACAAGTGCATCAGTAGTTCAATCTGTTAAATGCTTTGAAATGTTAACCTTTGGTCCACATGGTCCTGGGTTCAAATACAACTGCATACAAGAAAAAGAAAAATGATATGATTCTACACAGCAATGAAAATCAATATGTCCTTTATTGTAGTAAGGTAAGCGCTTTCTCGGAATAACATCTGCTTCATCAGACCAACGTTGGTCTGATGAAGCTGAAGTTATTCCGAGAAAGCGCTTACCTTACTACAATAAAGGACATACTGATTTTCACTGCTGTGTGGAACCAGATCATGTTTCTTTTTCTTGTATTATCTGGTTTTTGCATCTGATTCCTTATTTGGTTCAAGGACTGTTTTCGTTCAAATACAGCTATGTCTCCCATTTAAAATACATCCATGTGTACATCACCAGTATAAATTCTAATAAGTATGACTGTCTTATAACCTATTTATCCAACCAAAGCATTACAAATGGAAGTCAAAGGCCTACAGATAGGACCACATTTAAACTATTACTATTACAAAACTAAAAAGTGCATAGAATGTCAGATCATGCATTAGCATGAATTCCCAGAGGATATTGAAGTATATAATTCAAATGAGACCCAGTAATATCAGACTGCAGTTCACAATGATTTGCTAGTGGTATTACAGACAACCACAGCTGCACAAGTAACATGAACATATGAAGGTAATGCTAGAAGCAAGGTTTGCTAGCACATATGTTCCAGATAACTACCATGACATAACACATGACTTGGCAGTTACCCAAATGGTTGACATAATGGTTAATGTACCCCCTCCCTTGTTCTAGGACACACCATTACCGTTTAGTATGTTAATGATACTTTTGGCTAACATACTTAAACACATATGTTAATCTTCAGTGGGATGGATTCCCTCAATCAGGATCTGGCTGTACACCAAGGCTGCTACAGGTCCCACAGTTACTCTTAAGTATTGTTGTCCTGCACATTCTGCAGTCTCTTTGACTATGCCTATTGCCTGCAGCTGCAGTATCAGCTTCAGCCTGTAGCACACAGATCTGTAGTAAAAAGTAGCTGCTACAAACATTCTCTCTGTGCTGATGTCATATCTTTACCCAAGTAATTTTCACCCAAAAATATTTGAAAGGGGATACAATCTACATTGAGGCCTTGCATATTGTGGAGTAGTTACATGGGATTGACAGATTATACTGCAAATCAGCTGCGTATGCTGCATGTAGCATTCCTGAACCACAGATTGGTTCAGAGACAATCACCTATTAATTATAACCATCTGAAAAAAGTCAAACTCCTAGCTAGGGGAACCATTGTGTATGAGAGTTAGTTTTTATGGTTAATTCATTGACACAGTACACATGTAAGTGTATCTTTCAACACAGGAGTATTGTACTCCATCAAGTATGTAACCATTTTGTTTCCAATATGATGCATTTGTTTGAATATACTTAGGGGGAATGTGGATTATATCAGTAAGCCTTTCTTAGAACTGTACTGATGATATGTCATTGATCTCCAGCTATGTTATTCCTACAGAAGATGTAGAGTACACCCAGGGTATAATGTTGTGTGTTAACTAGGTACACAGGTCTCCTGGATACTTCCTTTGTAAGCAGTTGTAAGAGTACACTGCTATTTGGTCGTCAGTCATAGTACAAACAGGAGTGGGTCACTATTGCTAATATTCTACTTGCATCAGCAACCTTTGTGTGTTTAGCACACTGTTGAATATGAGATGTGTAATCATGCAGGGAATACTAATAGCCTTCCTTTATTGCTGTATCTGTACATACTGTACTCCCATGTATGTGATCCTGACATGTTCTCATTTATTTGTATTCCGGAAATATCATGCATGCAAGATGCTTGGCACCTTTCACTGAGGCAGAAAATGATATAATCATTGAGACCTTGTAAAAACATTACCAAGTCCTGTTGTCCAGAGGGAGGGCAAATAGGCAAGAGTGTGCAGCCTTGTAGTATGAAATGGAGCACAACATTAATGCTGTGGGACACCAGAATTGCACATACGAGCAGGTATGACACCAAGCCATGGATATAATTAAGTTGGCATGCAGACGTACAAAGGATATGGCCAGGGATCGTCAGGTCACTGGTGGTGGGCCTACAGCAGAACAACCTTTGTCAGCCACAGAAGAATTCCTGGTGAACCGTGCAACACAGGACAGTACCCAGGCATCCATCACTCAAGACATTGTGGATGTGAGTGCCACTGTTTCCACTCAAGAGGAGCATCCAGGTTTGATTAATTGGATCAGCATTGGAATACTGTAGCATTCAGCCTGTCAAGGTGTACATAGTTTTATGTGGGTGTCAGGTGTTTTATGGGGGGAGAAGGAGGTTAGCTGAAGTTTTAAGCTCATGCACAGATTATGACCCACATACCTGCTAACATAGCAGCTACTGTAAATGTGAGATATTTGGACATATTACCCCTGTTATACGGTAACATGCAGTGCTGTTTACATTACCTCTCCTTCAGATTTTCAGGACCATCATGCTGTTTACATTACCTTTCCCTCAAAATTTTCAGGAGCATCAGGAATAGAAAAAGGCCATACTCCTGCTGCTGGTAAGTACAAAACTGTTTTGTCGGAGATGCATATTTAGTTCAATTTATTAGCTAAAGTGTAATCCCTGGCCTGCTGGCTGGATTTATGTACTTTCTGCATGATTGCCAACTACACATATGTTTTCTGACTGTACACAGTTTGGATTCATACCTATGCCTTGTAGGTGTGACCACAGTGATTTATTTGACAGTATTGTCAGGAAATTACAGGTTGCCATAACTGTCAACTGTGCAGAGTTTTGCAGAATGTCAACACTGTACCTCATTTATGTTTTTCTCATGAGGTTCATGTGTAGAGAACTTTTATTTCCAAATAATTTCAGATTTATGTAGAAAATAATGTCCTCATGTCCTACTATATGAGGTTGGGGGGTTATACAGTTCTGAAATAGTGACAACAGTGTATATAGCTTAACATATATTGCAACACACTACTGCAGAGCATAGTAGTGCAGGTATTAATGTAATGCTTTTCCTTTTTTATCATAGCTGACCAGGAAGGTTGGTCTCTGTCCCCGTCACAACTTGATATCAGTATCTCTTCAAAATCTGATGATGATGGTGGCCAAAGTAAGGCACAGCTGGGGGTTACAGGGATTGAATCTGACACAGAGGTTTACATCCCTTGCACAACCTCATTATAACCATACACAGCCAGTATGCCTTTGAATACACAGTCCTCTGTGGCCACAGATATTGGACAGTCGGAGGGTGGAGACATTGAACAGGGAAGTGTGGCTACTGTGGCTGCAGTGACTGTTAACACTGGCCATAGCCAAACAGTTGACAAGGTTCCACACAGGGGGATTGTTAGGGGTTCTTGAAGGAGGCCTGCTGTCCCTCCACCACCTGTTGCAGGTGTCTCATTACATGTCACTTGGCATATGTTTAGGACCATCATGGAGGCACAGGCATTTTCAGAAAGGAACTCTCGATAAATGCTTAGGGTTATGGATGCAGCACTGTCTGACATCCGTGACTGCCTCCACCGTATTGCTGATACCCTGGCATGGTTGGCTGATGCAGTGGAAAGATGTTGGTCTGAGATAGATCACACAATATCTGCCTTAGAACACATGTGGTCTGTGATGGCATGTCTGTTTGGAGCTGATCATCAGCCTCATGGACATTGGTTAGCAATGACATCTGCTGAGAGTCAACGTGGCCGTGCATAATCAGGCTCCTGTAGTGGCAGCACATCCAGCTCTCCAGAGGGAAGTGTGCTGTCCATGTCAAGGTGTGGTTAGCCATAGGCTCATGGTCCTGGGCATTCTCATGGAGAACACATTCCCAGCAGACAGCAGTCACCCTCAGGTAGTAGTACAGCATTTGACCTTGGTTGTGGAGGTGCCAGTGCTGATCCTGGCAGGGCTAGTTCACATGTTCATGGGCAGAGACAATGAAATGTCAGCTCTACCCTGCATGGCTCACAGCTGTCCAACATACAGGCACATAGTGCTATCACTGAGCATGGCTGTGTCTATGCAAACACTCACACACCACTGTCACATTCAAGGCACCTACAATCACACATACCACAATTCCATGGTCCATCTTACCTGATTCCCTTTCTGACTCACACACATGCTTGCCAACCTATTGCGTCTGCCCATGCCTCCTACACCCCCACACAACACCCTGTGCAAGTGATGATATCTTTGCCACATCTCTATCAACTTTCTCGTGGATGCAAGGGAAACAAAGCTATGTATCTGATGCACAGGTTGGCTATCTACATTAATATGAATTTGTTTTATCCATTGTTGCATTTGACATGCTACTTGTGATGGTCATTTACAGATATTGTACATTGCCATTTATAATGAATATACCTAAATAATGTGTGCACATTATGATGCTGTTGTAATAACTGTATGGTCACACAATGACAGGTGTTTCATGAAAATGTTTGCATTTCACTTTCGGGATTGTGTAGGACACACCTATGGGTACACATCTACAATCAACCTGTCAATGTCAGAGTACAAGACTGAATGTCCACTCAGAAGAAAAATGTCATCAGAAAGGTAAAACAGTATAGGTTCATGGGTTCATAGGTTCATATGTGTTTAATAGACTAATGAACACAATGGCTTCTTAAAGCCTAGCCATGCATCCCTAAACTCTGACAAGGTCTGATACCCTTGATAAGTGTAAGCAGGGTTTTCAGAGCTGCAACATCTACAAGCTGGGGCATGGGAGACAAACCATCTACAGTTTCCCTGTATCCATTAGTGGCATTGGTCCTAAACCAGGTATGATTGCTGTGTTCCCCATCCAATTGTGTAACTTGCACTTGATTTGCATTAAGGCAGCACTCTGTTTCACATGAATGGGAGCCTATTCCATATAGAATGTAACCTCTGGGTTGCATACCTGTCTCTCCATCATGTCCTATTTATACCACAGGCAAGATGTAGGTCTGTAGAACAAGTAATTTTGTTTCTAGTTGTTTTGTGGATATGCAGGAGGTACACATAGGGGTCTGACACTGCCCTGTATGGCGGGCATATACCTCCCCTCCAAAGCACATAGGAGACAAAATACATGGATAGGGCCTTGATGCATTCTGCATAGGACATGTTATGTACACCATGCAGTGGTTTAGTGAGTAACCTCTGTGGATGTTACAGTTATCGAATATACCTGATTGGTTACATACCAAAGGTGGCATTGCACTCAATGATAGGTCTGATGAATGCTGAATACAGTGGAACAATAACTTCCTTGGATTTACATGCCATACCTTTATTTATAGGTTGCACAACATAGAATGATTTCCCCAGTATTACAGTCACATGAAAGTCAAAGGCTAGATCACTATCTATGTGTCCATAAGTCCCTGACTACTGGGTCAACTGTTGGAGTTGTGCTGTCAATATGATAGTTAACAGGGGTTGATGCTTTCCCAAAGGATAGTACTGTGCATTTCTTGGTATTTAGTGTTAGTCCATGGCTCTGACAAAACCTGGATATCTATCTCAGACCCTCCTGGATAACATTTGTGTCAATGTGGGATTCAGTGTCAGCTCCTAATTTGCAATCATCATCAAATTTAGTCAGCCAGAGACAACTGACAGTAGCAATGACTGCAGAGAAGTAAATGCCTAAAAGGAGCAATCTGAGGAATGATTTGTGAGGGAGTCCAGTAGTGACTGGCATCATTGTAGAGGTGGACTCCCTAATGCTAACTTCCTGTATCCTGTCTGTCATCCAGTTGGCTATCCGCTGGCTGACATACTAGTTTGTACCTAACCTCTTGAGTTTGTCAGCAATGTCAGATGGGGATATAGAGTTAAATGCCTTGTCAGGACATGATAGATGGAGCAAATCATTTTTCTCACATCTATTGCATTGATTACTTTCTCAAACAGGTCCACGAAGTAGGGTAAGCATAATTTGCCCTTGACTAAAACAAACTTTGTTTGGCCCAGTGTCTCTAGGTGTACTACATCTCTGTTGATCATTTCCAGGATAATTTTTTTCATGGCTTTACATTTCAGACTGCTGAGACATATGGGTCTGTAGTCTCCAGGGTCTGTAGATGGCCCACCTTTGTGCAGAAGGATGACTGTTGCTCTTCTCCATTCACAAAGCACAGTGCCTGTTTTTTGGCTACAGTGAAATACTAATTCCATGTTTCATGCTATATAGAAGGGATGCTGGGATATTGTCTGGGCATACTGATGCAGTGTACTTGGTCTTAGAGAGAGCATTAAGGACCTGATCCAAAGTGATAGTAGGAGTACTTATATTTGATGGTATTTTCGGAGGGAAGGTTGAGGGAGAGAAAGGGGTAATTTTGGGGCCCAATTTATGAGCCAGGAGGTTTGCTATATCATCTGCCTCATTGTAGGTGGTTCCAATTACAATGAGATATGCACACAATTGTGTCTTACCTTTGCAGTTGTAGACATAGCTAAAGTATGCTTTGTGATTGTCCTTGGCCTGGAAGCCCGAACTTACATCAAATCTGGCAGTGGTAGACTTCATTTTTTCTCTGATTTATTTGTTTACTTTGAGAGTGCTTTTAACCTGCTGTGTACTGCAGCCCTTGGGTTGATAGGGTGGCCTAAAGGTTAAGGTGTTTGCCTTACAAACACAAGGTGCAGGGTTTGAGTCTCACAAGGGATAATTGGCTAGGCTTAAAATGATTTGCAAGGGCGGTTAGCTTAGTACTAATCTATGAACCTATGTTTTGCCATGAGTTTCTTTCTTTTGTTATACAGTCTATCAATGCTGTGATTCCATCAGGGTGGCTTGACTTTGAGTTAGGTCTGTACTTCTCCCTGGTGAGAATTGCTGCCTCTATGCAGGTAGTAACATGCTCGTACAGCAGGGTTGCTGTGAACACCTCTGCATAGGCCACAGTGTTCTCAGTGTTTATCGGGGCTTGAGATTTGGACAGTGTGTCACCTAATAGCTGGAGGTCAGCCTTACAGTAGTTCCTGAATATTCCATTTGTCTTTGGATCTTAACCAGTGAAGACATTACAGGCGTTTATATTACCATGTTGACAACACTGTTCATCGAATGTCCTTACGGCGACATATGATCACCGAAATACCTAAATGTTGAATGGCCACAAAAGAGATTTTTTTCCATGGAAAAAAATCGCTGGGCTAACAAAAAAACAAACAACCCGACAGACACAATGAAGTGGTTGGCTTCACTTCTCCACACCCCTACTTAAATAGGTTCCTATTATATAATCGAAGATGCAATCCTCCGAATGCGTCTTGATCAAACTCGAAAGCATGAAACAGCAAAATAACGAAATGGCATATAAGCAATTTCTTTCACTGGAAAAGAAATTGCTTGGCAGCCTCCATTACTTTGCCATTTTCATCACTTTAGTGCGATCCCAGAGTTGGTATATTTAAGTAGGGTTGTGTGAGGGGCATAGCCCCCCACTTTATGTAATGTTTTGAAGTTTTTATTTTTTTATTTTTCATTTTTTTTTTTTTTTTGTGGAACAGCAATTTTTTTCAGTCTCATTCAAAGTAACTATTAGACATGACAGCCCACCCCTTGCAGCAAATAAACTAAAACACTTATACCAACACGAAAATGCAAGTCCACTGTTTGGCACAATAAAGGTTGTCCTCCAGTACCACAGTACTATAGAAAGGTGAACTCTTACAAAGTAGAACACCTTTGTGGGTAAAGCAGTACAAAAGAAATAACAGGGATACAGTAGTTGAACAGTTTATGTCGGTGTTATAAAAACAGCCATAACCAGAGGACCACAACATTTTGACACCCAGTGACCGGAGAGATTTCCCCAGAAAACAAAGACTTTATCCTGAAAGAACAATTCTGATGAAGTCTCGCGATACGAGACAAAAGCGCGCTCAATCTGTGTGTTTTATGTGGAAATAAAGAGCTTTGGTTCTACTTTGTAAGAGTTCGCCTTTCTATAGTACTGTGGTATTGGAGGACAACCTTTATTGTGCCAAACAGTGGACTTGCATTTTCGTGTTGGTATAAGTGCTTTGCTGCTACGTGTTCATGTGGCTTGTGGTTAATAAACTAAAACAACTTCACCAAAAAAGATTATAACCTCCTATGGGATGGTATAAATAGCTTCACTGCACCTCCTCATTCAGATGGAACTGACAGCTATGCTGAGCTCTACACCGATGCTTTATACAAACACCTATATAACTGCATTGACTTGGCTGTAACTGATAGGAACAAAACAAGTTTCTCATGAAACAGCAAACCTGCCTGGTGGACAACTGCCATTAACAGGCTTTACAATATGAGGAAGACATTGCTAAGAGCAGGAGGGAGGCAGCCCCCTAAACTGGAAACACTCCCTCCTTGGCTTAAACAAGCAAATAACCATTGTTGTAAAGTCCATGAAAACAAAGTATGGTTCCAAATTAGCCTCCTGCACGAAGGACAACCACAAGGCATTCCATAGTTACATGTGTAACCTAAAGGGAGAGGCCCAGATTTGTGCCAAACACAAAGTTAATGATACCACATATACTGAGACTGTAGACATGGCTAACCTGTAGGCTGACAGGTTCTGTAAAAATGTCACTCCCCTGTCCTCCCCATGTGTACCCCATGACATCCCTAACACCTGTCTCCTACCTTGTATCTCCAAAGAGCAAGTCGGAAATGACCTCTCAAAGGACAAAAACACAGCATCTATGGGACCTGATAACATCCCAGGCTGCATCCTACATGGGCTCCAACATGGATTAGTAACCCCTTTGGGAACTGTTCACCATCATAGTGTAATCACCAGTTTCATCCCAGATGACTGGGAAACAGCCACCGTTATTCCCTTGCACAGAGGTGCTGCATCCGCTGACCATGGGAATTATAGACTTATTAGTCTGACTAGCCATATCTGCAAGGTCATGGGGCAAATCATCATGGACCTTATCAACAAAGATATAGGTAATCTCCAAACAGTTGACCCTACGCAGATTTGTCAAAGGGAGAGCATGCCTGTTAAACTTGGTGGACTACTTGAAGATTGTCACTAAGGACCTGGATGAGGAGAAATCTGTACTTACAGCTTACTTGGACTTAGCCAAGATGTTTGACACTATCGCCCACTCAGGCGTCATTGACAAACTCACCCAACTAGGCATCAACCCTTATATCATTAGTGGAGTCATTAACTGGCTCACTGATAGAACTCAAATAGTCAAAATAAAGGAATCCACCACCAATAGCAGAGCTGTAACC
Source organism: Protopterus annectens (assembly GCF_019279795.1). Taxonomy (NCBI): domain Eukaryota; kingdom Metazoa; phylum Chordata; order Ceratodontiformes; family Protopteridae; genus Protopterus; species Protopterus annectens. Next base: position 1,326,131,022 of record NC_056733.1, read on the forward strand.
AGTGGTGTTCCACAGGGTTCAGTCCTGGGTCCTCTACTGTTTGAAATCCATTTCTCTGAAGTATAAGCACAAAGTAAATGTCTGTGGCTGACAAGGTTTGCTGATGCCTGCAAATTGGGAGCAGTCATATAACCTCCAAATTATGTCAACGTCCTACAAGAGGTTCTTACATGAACAAATGATTGATGCCAAAGTTATGGCCGTAAACTCAGTGCATATATATATATATATATATATATATATATATATATATATATATATATATATATATATGTATATATATATATATATATATATATATATATATTATCATGCCTTTCAGTAACAACAATGTTCCTGCTAAGTACCACATCAACAGCAACACCTTATGTACACACAGAGGGGTGAGACACCTGGGCACACACATTGACATCTACCTTACCTTAGACCATCATGTCTCCACAATGGTAAGAAGGGCATTCTATCTTGCCCATGTCATAAGTGAGGGCATTGTCCACAAACAAACAGTTATAACCTTCATGTACTCTTCCCTCATCAGACTAATATTTGAGTGCAATGACCCTTTTGTTATGTACCTTTCCAAGTACCTGTGGCAATTGGAGAGACCACAAAGATTCCTCACAAGGGAAATTCAAGTCCTCAGCACCTGTCCTATGGGGATTGTCTGAAATCACTGCCACTTTAGTTTATGTCATGTAGACTACTCAGAGGTGATTTCTGCCTTGCATATGAGGCAATCACTGACCCTGATTTATTGGAAATGCTACATACCCATAAGTACAAGTGGCACATGGGTTACTCACTGTAAAGCTCTTAACCTGGTGTGTGACATTAAGAAACCTGCTGGAGGGAGAGATTTGTCTACCACAGTTTAACACACCTTTGGAACAGGCTCCCACTTCATGTCAAACAGAGCACCTCATTGGCCCTCTTCAGATGCAACCTAAATATTTGGATGGGTGACTGTAATTTAATTATGGGGGTTCCACCTGTGTCCACGTTTCAATGGGGGCAATAGGTGCTGATCATGTAAATAAGGGTAAAACCTTGGCTAGAATTGTAAGGATCCTAGGGCTATTAGCCTAGTAAACTCCAATGATCCAATGATCTCATAGGCTGATGTAAAATGCTCTGACTAACATCCACACACACCAACTTGGCTGCAGTAAGAGTAGTATTATTATCTATTTATGTTTACAGAACACTACACAACACATACGCACACACAAAGTTAGCTGGAATGAGATTTGAACCCCTACTTATCTAGTCTAACACACTACAGATCACAGTACTGAATACATGCACCATGGCGTAAATCTGACTTTGACATCCCTTTAGATACTCTTATGGTAGATGACATCAGCAGGCCTTGTGGATGACAAGAGTATGGAGGCCTGCATCAACTGCAAGAGCTAAAAAGGGCAAAACAATGCCAGTTTGGAAGTCAGTGTGGTAGTCACACTTGCTCATTGGGGAAATACATACATCAAGAGGGCTGGACTGAGATTAGAACCCCTGCCTTTCTAGTCTTTTACACTACAAATCATAGTACTTAATACACATGCCACAGCTCATGTCATAAACAAGCCCTGTGTTGGACAGTTTGGGAGGCCTGCAGAGTCACATTGCTTCCTACTGTCATCTGCAGCTGGTAACCTAACAGTCAGGAAACATTTTTGTAGCCTAGCTATGTGATAACAGTACCTGAATCTGGCAAATGTGTATGTTTGCATTTGGATGGGCAAGCTTGTGACAAAACTAAATTAGCCCGGTCAATGAGTGTGCACACAGCATAATACATTACACAACTTGTTCAGTTGTTGATGTATATGTGTTGACATCCAGCAGATACAGGGGACTGTAGTAAATGTGGGTGTTGTTGCTGTCATAGATAGAACCATATATCTTCACAATATATGCACATATTCATATACTGTGCCATACATTTTCAAGGTTTCCACATGCTGTCTTAAGGACACATGGCATGACTTATCACTGTCCAGATGTTTGCAGCATGTACACAGGTATGACTCATAGCAATGTGTGTTTCACACTAAATTGTGGTTTGCTGTCAGATGTGGTATCACTTAGACATGATGTGTGAGAAGACTGCCTGAACTTCAGATGTCCCAACAGTCCTCCAGTTGCAACACATTATTCTATGCATTTCCCTATTTTTGTAAGTGCATTATCTAATGTTGAGCCCTTCCTTTAGACCAACATTCTAAGTTGTGTAGTGCAGCTTTACTCTCCATGATCTGGGTATGTAGGGCAATGCACACACACATTATATATACATTTTTAAACAAAATCATGTGAGGAGCAATGGATTTTCACTCTGCTTAACTAAGTGTATGGGCATGTGCAGTGTCATTTTTTTGATTATTTGCATGTTGCTAAGCAGCATGCAAATGGGAGGCACACAGCTTACATCAGAGACTTACTGTTCCATAAACTGTATCTAGCACACACCTAGCTGTACTCCAGGCCAGGATTATGATATGATTAAAAACTCCAAGCTGGATCTACCTATATACTCAGGTCTATAAATGAATCTACTGTTTCAATCACTTTGTGCTGTATTTAATATTCACCTTTCTATTTATGTCTTCCAAATCTCATATGTTTAAGTTTTGATGTATTATTCAGTGTATTATGCTCCTGTCATAAACAAGCCCTGCATTGAACAGCTTGGGAGGCCTGCAGAGTCACATTGCTTCTGCTGTCATCTGCAACTCGTAGCTAAACAGTCAGGAAACTGATTTATTAGCCTTGCTATGTGACAACAGTACCTGTATCGGGCATGTGTCTGTTTGCATTTTGATGGGCAAGCCTGTGGCAAACCTAAATTAGCCATGGCAATAAGTGTGCGCACAACATAGTGCAGTTTACAACTTGTTCAGTTGTTGATGTATGTGTGGTGAAATCCAGCAGACACAGGAGGCTGTAGTGAAAATAAAATTGCCAACGATTCCAAAGCCAACCACAAGGCATTCTATAACTATGTCAAGAATCTAAATGTTAATGCTCAGATCTGCTCTGAGCTACAACAGAATGGCATTAAATATACTGATCTCAGGGATATTGCCAATATCCTGGCAGATCGATTCAGTGCCAACTTCACCCCCCCCCTCGCCCCCTAAATGGCCCAGCTCAATACCAGAAGATTGCCAAATTCCGGTAATAACGGCCACAAATGTAAAAAATGCACTCTCCAAAGCTAAAAATAATGCATCCATGGGACCAGATGACATCCCGGGCTGTGTACTACATGAACTACAATATGAATTGGCACCTTACCTAAGTGTCATGTTTAATCATAGCCTCACCTCAGGTTTCGTGCCTACTGAGTGGCGCAGAGCTACAGTTATCCCACTCCACAAGGGGGATCCACCTTGGATCCCAGAAACTACCGTCCCATCAGTCTGATGAGCCTTATCTGGAAGGCCATGGAGTGTATTATCATGGAACTTATAAACAAAGACATTGGCAACCTTAAAACACTGGACCCCACCCAGTTTGGGTTCGTGAAGGGCCGATCTTGTCTCCTGAACCTGATTAACTTCTTCAAATCAGTCACCAGAGCCATGGACAAGGGTAAGGTGGTTCACACAGCCTATCTAGACTTTACCAAGGCCTTTGACACCATCCCCCTCTCTGGAATCACAGATAAACTTACTAAGCTGGGCATTAATCCCTACATCACCCAATGGGTTGCTAACTGGCTTACTGATAGAACCCATACTGTAAACATAGCTGACTCCAAATCCAGCTCCAGACAAGTGACAAGTGGAGTACCTCAGGGTTCAGTCCTGGGACCGCTTTTGTTTGGCATCTACTTCTATGAAGTACAGGCCAACACTAAGGGACTCTGGCTAACAAAGTTCGCAGATGACTGCAAACTGGGAGCCATTATTGAATCCCCAAATGATGTGGATACTCTACCAAAACAGTCTTACAGAAACAGATGCATGGTGCCAGAGCCATGGGCTCAAGCTCAATGCCAAGAAATGTATAGTTATCCCCTTTGGGAAAAAACATGTACTCATGAATTACCATATAGGAGGCAGTATACTAAACACTGAAAGTGTGATAAGAGACTTTGGGACACAGGTGGACAGTGGACTCACCTTCGATAACTACATTGCCACAACAGTCAGGAAATCCTTCTATGTGGCACACCTCATCACTACGGCCTTTTCCTCCAGAAAAAAGGAGGTCATTGTCCCACTGTACTCATCCCTCATTAGACCCATTATAGAATACAATGCCCCATTTCGTATGTACCTCTCAAGACATCTGCAACAACTGGAAAGGCCGCAGAAATACCTCACTAAAAGAATCACAGGCCTAAAGCAGATGCCCTATGCTGACCATCTTAAAAAAACTCCAGCTATACTCCGTCGCATACCGTGTACTCAGAAGCGATCTCTGCTTAACATACAAGGCCATGTAAAACCCAGAGCTGTTGGGCATGCTACACTTTAAGAAATCCCAATCCCTCAGAGCCACACGCCCCAAGGATCTAAACCTTGTCATCACAATAAACAAAACATGCTGGAGGGATATGTTCCTGACCCAGAAACACCCCAGACTCTGGAATAGATTGCCCATACATGTCAAGCAGAGTGCCTCTTTGGCCCTCTTCAAAAGGAACCTTGATGATTAGATGGGAGAAAAGAAATTCACCCTGGGGATTACGTCAGTCATCCTGCTAGACAGGGGTCCAGAGAAGTAAATAGTGTGGGAAGAAATAGCCAGGGGATTGTTATGGCTAGGCTTGTATAGGCCCTAGGGCTGATAGCCTAGTACCAACCTATGAATGTGATTGTTGTTGCTGCCATAGATACAAACATATAGCTTCACAATATATGTACGTATTCATATACTGTGCTGTAAATTTTGGTTTCCACATGCTGTCTTAGGGAGACATGATATAACTTACCATTTTCCAGATGTTTGCAGCAAGTACACAGGTTTAACTCACAGCTATGAGTGTTTCACACTAAATTGTTGTTTGCTGTCAAATGTGGTGTCATTTACACATGACATGAGTGAAGACTGCCAGAACTCTGAACTTCAGATGTCCCAACAGTCCGCCAATTGCAGCACATGTTATTCTAAGCACTTCCGCATTTTTGTAAGTGCATTATCTAATGTTGAGCCTTTTCTTTTGGTCCTTTGTCCAACATTCTAAGTTGTGTAGTGCAGCTTTACTCTCCATGATCTGGCTATGTAGGGCAATACAGACAAAGACGCACACACACACACACACACACACACATATATATATATATATATATATATATATATATACATACATGTGTATATATATATATATATATATATATATATATATATATATATATATGAAATACACACCTGTGTGTGTGTGTGTGTATATATGTATATATATATATATATATATATATATATATATATATATATATATATATATATATATATATATATATATACAAGTTTGTGTGATGCCAAGCAACGTGGTGTGTTTTTGAAAGTTTCATTATGATATGCAAGGGAGGAAATGCAGCTTATTTAAAGTCCCATAAGTAAGAATTTCACATCATTCCTTGGAGCCTGACCCTGACTGTGGGTATGGCTGCTGGTGTTGTAGAGGGATTGCACTTCAGGGCACAAAAGGGGGGTGTGCAAGAGTCCAGGGTTTTCATTGGACTCCTGGTACAACACCATGAACCCCAGCTGTTGCAGGGTGACTACCAGGGCTCAGATTGTAAGTTTGAGACTTGGGATAGTTTGGCTAGGGACTTAACCAGTGCAGCTGGTATCCCCCTCACTGGTGAGCAGTGGTGTCATAACTATGATGACCTGTATAGTAGGCAGAGGGGAACCTTAGACACCTGGATCCAAGAGGCTAGGGATGGGCACACCCCACAGATATGCAAGCATGCTTTCCAGTAATTTATAAATAAGCAAGCTGAATCTGTGCAAAGCTGGCATACATAATGTTTTCCTTCTCTTACCACAGCTGCAGTGTACAGTCCCAAACAAGGTGCTTGGCCAGGATGAGGCAAGAAAGTGGTATGTAAGAAAATGAATAAAGTAATAACTTAATGCATAATTTAATAATAATAATACAATAAAGTAAATACAGATATTGCAGTCTTAGCAGTCATGTATGAAATACCTGGGACATCATACAGTTTTATTAATGTGTCAGTGCATATCTGAAATGGTAAAGCAAGTTAAAGCAAGTAAGCAAGCAGTACTGTGTAGCATAGCTTTCAACCATCAGTTAATGTTGTTGTCTCTCCAGATTAAGAGTCAATGTTGTGGTCTGTTGATTGTATGAAATATGCTGTAGATTGCACTCAATAAATGAATAACGTAAACAGGTAAGTTAACAGAAGTCCTAGACAGCTATCCATGTGTGTAAATGCCAGATTAGAAGCAGCATTTATTTATTTATTGGCATTTGCTTACCGGGAGAAAAGCTCCAACACAGAAATAGATACAAATTACAACAAATTTTAAGAAAATCACAATAAGTGATTACAAAATTGGTTTATTATTTTAAGCAGAAAATAATATAACATGTATTATTACTAGAAAGAGTGTACAGAGAATAATACATAACATACATGGATTACAAGGGAATTAAAGGGAATTAAAATCACGAATTATACTGAGTTAGAAAAGGGAGGGATTAAGGATGGAGTTAATAGAGTTACCAGGAAGGAGCTAGTCATAAACAAGGATTATAATACTGAGTTGATTTGGTGGAATGTGTAGAGTATAGAACAGAGGAAAGAGGGGGAAGAGAAGTATGAGAGAAAAGAAGGAAGATAGAAAGGGAATAGGTAACTAATGAGGCTAGTGCCAAGAGAGGGGAGAGATGAGAGGGCCGTAAAGAAGGGGAAGTAGGTGGAGTATGGTTTGTCAGATAGAGAATTAGAGAGAAGAGAGGCCTGTAAGGGAAGGGGAGTAGAGATGCGGGGGGGGGGGAGGTGATGTTAAGGTCCAGGGTTCTGTGCAAAGAGATTAGGTGATGACAGTTTGGGTGACACCACAGTTACATTACCACTTGCAGAGGAGGTGGTTATGTAAAGCACTTTTAAACTTGGTGGGGGAATGCAGTTGATGGACAGAGAGAGGTAGGTTATTCCAGGTTTTGGCAATATTCCAGGAGTACAAGAATTTGCCTGTTGATAGTTTTGGTTTATGAGTTTGGAGAAGAAACTGGTGTTCAGATCATAGAGTTCTAACTGGGGTGTATAGGGTGAGGAGGGAGCTGAGAGCAGGGCAGTCAGGAGGCTTGTAAATCAGATTATGTGTGGTAGTGAGCTATAGGAGAAGTAGATAATGAGGGAGTTCTAGCATTTGTAGCTCTTTAAGGGCTATACAGTGGTGTGTAGAGTGGTGGCTGTTAGTTGTGAATTTAGCAGTTTTGTTATAGTATGACTCTAGTTTTGATAGCAGAGATGAATGTAGGTTGGTTAGGATGGGAACACTGTAAGTGAGGGATGGCGGGAGATAGGAAATAGCTAGGGTGTATTTGGAGCATACCTTATTATGTGAACACTAATCAATAAATTTGGGCGGCACAGTGGTGCAGCGGTTAACGTTGTCACCTCACAGCAAGAGGTTCTCCGGTTCGATTCTCGGCTGGGGTGCCTTCTGTGTGGAGTTTGCATGTTCTCCCTGTGTTCGCGTGGGTTTCCTCCGGGTACTCCGGTTTCCTCCCACATTCCAAAAACATGCATCTGGAGCATTTCTCTCCGGGCCTCCACTGAAAACAGGCTCTGTGGAACCTAGTCGGACATTCCCGGTCAACAAATGTTAAATAAAGTATAAACATAGATGATGCTTTGATAATTAACTTTTTCAAATAAAATGTTCAGTATTCCTGTAGTCACTCCTCATGGGTCCTAATCCGACACCAGCCAACAGATAAAAGTTCAGTAGTCAATGTTTCAACATATGTCATAAATAAATGGTGTGCAATACCCAGACTGAGTCAAGGTTGTGTTCTGCTCATTTTGTATGATATTTGCTGTAGGTTGCAGTCAATAAATAAATAGAGTAAATGTGTAAGGCAATGGAACTACTAATCATCTATGCACATGTGTAAATGTACGATTTGACATAACAAGAATCAATAAAAGTTTAAAAGGAGATGGTGGTCTGATCATTTATTTTTTAAAATAAAGTGTTCAGGATTACTGTAGTCACTGATTGTGGGTTCTAATCCCACACCAGGCAACTGTGAAATATCCAACTGTCTAGTGTAATCAGAGTACATGAACATACCTCTGAACTTTCATGATTTTTGCAGAATGTAATGATTATTGCCCCATATGTCTTGTCCTCTGATTTACAGATATATGACATCATTTGAAATGCAATTTAATGGCAAATCTGTTATCAGGACACCTTGCTACTATTGTATGAGCACACTATGTAAAAATGTTACCTGTCATTGTGCCTTTGTACCACCATTACGTATGGCTTGACCCAAAATGTCCAGTCCTAAGATATTGAAAGCTATGTACGTGAAACAACATATATACAATATAAGCAGTCAGTGTTCTCACAAGTGAAATCTAACATATATAGAAGTAAGTAGTTGTAGTCTGTGTAGTCATATTATCTGTGCAGTTACTAATGTTCTTCTTTTTTCTCTCACCCCACCCTTTCTCTTCTATTTATTAAATATATTTATTACTTTGTATATTGGCCTTATGTATAATTTAATATTGCTCTGCTGTTTAAAAACTTTCATTTACATTATTTATTGTTGTGTTCCTCATATTATTTTCAGTTTGTTTCCATTATTCATTATTGTTTTCTCTTATGTTATTAATTATGTTTGCTTGGGTTATGTTTATTTTTCCTTTATGTTTACATTTATTTTACCACAGTGTTACAAGGTAGGTTGGTTCCCAGTGATCCACCTACCTTGGCTCCCCCAGCCAAGGCACCAGGGTGCAGCACAACTGTGCCACTGCCTGGTGGCACCCCTCTGCTGCCCCTGCATCAGGTTGTTCTGCCCCACAGGCTGTAGATGGTCTTCCCCCTCTGAGATTGGAGGTGCAGGGGGTGCTTTTGTCTATCAAAACCAACTGCTAGACATAGTGCGCAGGCTTGTGCACCAAACTGCTGGTGCCCACCTGTGCTGGATGGAGAGCATACTATCCATCCTGATGGGGCAGTCTTACCCCAGGCACCAGCATCAACCACTGCTTTCACAGGAACGGTAAAAGTGCAGTGGTGACAGTCCCATGGGTGAGGACTTGAGTCACACTGCTACCGTGTCTGACATCCATGTGACTGGGATTCCACAACACTCTTCCCAATCAAGGTGTTCACCCCCTCTTGTGTCACACACCAAGCCTGTTTGCTGTCTTGTCTGTCTTATCTGTCTGCAAAAGCATACTCACCTTCCCAACTTACCTTACTCACTCATACCTATGTCCCTTCCCCTACATTCCACTTTCTTCTTAAAAAAATAAAACATGGGCACCTGTCCCCAAAAAATGTCATCCCATACATAGCTCTCCATTTTGCACAAGTGTCCACTTGACACACTTAATTTGGTCCAGTTTTCTTGATAATGCACTTATGTTGTCTTCACCTTTCTCTGGGGGAGATAATCCAAATTCAGCTAAAAAAACTGTTAAAGTGCAAAGTTGTTGCTGTTGATGAACTGGACAGTTATTGTTCTTTATTACCCCCTTCCTGCACATACCTGTCTACCTTTCACTATGTTTTTACCCCTGCTTGCACCCAATTTCACCAGTGTCCTATCTCCCCATTTTTTCTTTTCTTTAAAGAATGTTTGTGAGATGCTAAATGGCAGTATATTAATATATGTATTTAAAATATAATAATGACTTTAAAAATGACACTTGCACCCTATGTCAAAACCAGTACCATCACACCTGAAAGGGAGTGCATCACCCCACCAAGCCAAACAGGCAATTAACTAACACATCTGTTTTAAGAAAAACATAGCAATTGTTGTTTTCTCATCATTAAGCATATTTAAGTGATGTTGTGCATTGCGCCACCTTGTGCAAATCTGCTAAAAGATTAATAGAAAAACAAGAGTTTATCTTGTACTTTAGTAGAGAAATGCATCACTAGAAAACCATAAACATAATAGTATATGTAAGTGAGGTATGCAACAGTAGGTGAGTGTTCAATTATACCTACGACATGTAAAAATATGCCTGTTAAAAGATTAATGGAAAAATAGTAGTTTAACTGACACTCTGGTAGAGAAATACGTTACTATAAAGCCATACACATAATAATAGATGTTAGTGAGGTATGTAACAAAGTGTGCAATTATATCTACAACATTTAAAATATACCTGCTATACCAGTGCATTAGTAGCTCAATATGTTACATGCTTTGAAAATGTTAATTTTTGGTCCACATGGTCCTGGGTTCAAATGCAGCTTTGTCTACCATTTAAAATACATATATGTGTACATCACCAGTATAAATTCTGATAAGTATGACTGTCTCATCACATATTTATCCAACCAAAGTATACAAATGGAAGTCAAAGGCCTTACCACATTTAAACCATTCCTATTACAACACTAAAAAGTGCATAGAATGTCAGAGCATGCATTAGCATGAATTCCCAGAGGATTTTCACATATATAATTCAAATGAGACCCAGTAATATCAGACTGCAGTCCATAATGATTTGCTAGTGATATTACAGACAACCACAGCTGCACAAGTAATATGAACATATGGAGGTAATGTTAGAAGCAAGGTTTGTTAGCACACATGTTCCAGATAACTACCATGACATAACACATGAATTGGCAGTTACCTAAATGGTTGACATAATGGTTAATATACCCCCTACCTTGTTCTAGGACACACCAAGCATATTACCTTTTACTCTGTTAACGATACGTTTGGCTAACATACTTACCTTAAACACATATGTTAATTTCCAGTAGGATGGGTTCCCAGGATCTGGCTGTACTCCAAGGCTGCCACAGGTCCCACAGTTACTCTTAAGTATTGTTGTCCTTAACATCCTGCAGCCTCTCTGACTATGCCTATTGCCTGCAGCTGCAGTATCAGCTTCAGCCTGTAGCACACACATCTGTATGTGAAAAGTAGCTGCTACAATCATTCTCTCTGTGCTGATGTAGTATCTTTACCCCAGTAATTTTCACCCAAAAATATGAAAAAGAAGATACAATCTACATTGTGGCCTTATATATTGTGGAGTAGTTACATGGGATAGGCAGATTATACTGCAAATCAGCTGTGTATGCTGCATGTAGCATTCCTGAACCATAGATTGGTTCAGAGACAATCACCTACTAATGATAACCATCTGAAAAAGCCAAACTCCTAGCTAGGGGAACCATTGTGTATGAGATTTAGTTTTTATGGTTAATTCATTGACACAGTATACATGTAAGTGTATCTTTCAACATAGGAATATTGTACTCAATCAAGTATGTAACCATTTTGTTTCCAACATGATGCATATGTTTGAATATACTTTGGGGAAAAGTGGATTACAGCCTTTCTTAGAACTGTACTGATGACATGCCATTAATCTCCAGCTATGTTATTCCTACAGAGGATGTAAAGTACACCCAGGGTATAATGTTGTGTGTTAACTAGGTACACAGGTCTACTGTATACTTCCTTTGTAAGCAGTTGTAATAGTACACTGCTATTTGTTTGCCACTGTAGTTTATATGTGTTATGGGTTTTTTTGCTATGGCCACACTATAATGGACTCCTGTGTTGGGTGTGTGATCATACGTGAGCATCTGACATAGTACAAACAGGAGTGGGTCACTATTGCTAATATTCTACTTGCATCTGCAACCTTTGTGTGTTTAGCACACTGTTGAATATGTGATGTGTAATCATGCAGGGAATACTAATAGCCTTCCTTTATTGCTGTATCTGTACATACTGTACTCCCATGTATGTGATCCTGACGTGTTCTCATTTACTTGTATTTCAGGAAATATCATGCATGCAAGATGCTGGGCACCTTTCACTGAGGCAGAAAATGACCTCATCATTGAGGCCTTGCAACAACATTACCAAGTCCTGCTCTCCAGTGGGAGGGCAAACAGGCAAGAGTGTGCAGCATTGTAGGATGAATTGGAGCACAACATTAATGCTGTGGGTCACCAGAATCACACATATGAGCAGGTATGACACCAAGCCATGGATATAATTAACTCAACATGCAGATGTACAAAGGATATGGCCAGAGATCGTCAGGTCACTGGTGGTGGGCCTACAGCAGAACAACCTCTGTCAGCCACAGAAGAATTCCTGGTGAACCTTGCCACACAGGACAGCACCCAGGCATCCATCACTCAAGACATCATGGCTGTGGGTGCCACTGTTTCCACTCAAGAGGAGCTTCCAGGTTTGCTTAATTCGATCAGCATTGGAATACTGTAGCATTCAGCCTGTCAAGATGTACATAGTTTTATGTGACTGTCATGTGGTTTATGAGGGGAGAAGGAGGTTAGCTGCAGATTTAAGCTCATGCATAGATTGTGACCCACATACCTGCTAACATAGCAGCTGTTGTAAATGTGAGATATTTGGAAATATCACCCTTGTTATACTGTAACATACAGTGCTGTTTACATCACCTCTCCCTCAGATTTTTCAGGACCATCATGCTGTTTAAATTACCTCTCCCTCAAATTTTTCAGGAGCATCAGGAATAGCAAGATGTCATGCTCCTGCTGGTGGTAAGTACAAAACTGTTCTGCCGGAGACGTATATTGAGTTCAATTTATTAGCTAAAGTGTCATCGCAGGCCTGCTGGCTGGATTGATGTATTTTCTGCATGATTGCCAAGTACACAGATATTTTCTAACTGTACACAGTTTGGATTCATACCTATGCCTTGTAGGTGTGAACACAGTGATTTATTTGAAAATATTGTCAGGAAATTCCAGATTGCCATAACTGTCAACGGTACAGAGTTTTGCAGAATGTCAACAGCGTATACCATTTATGTTTTTCTCATGAGATTCTTCTGTAAAGAACTTTTATTTCCAAATAATTTCAGAATTGTTTAGAAAATAATGTCCTCATGTCCTACTATATGAGGTTGGGGTTTATACAAGTCTGTAATAGTGACAACAGTGTATACAGCTTAACATATATTGCAACATACTACTGCAGAGCATAGTAGTGCAGGTGTTAATGCAATGCTTTCCCTTTTTTTTATTATAGGTGACCAGGAAGCTTGGTCTCTGTCCCCTTCACATCCTGATGTCGGTATCCTTCAGAACTTGATGATGATGGTCGCCAAAGTAAGGCACAGCTGGGGTTTACTGGGATTGAATCTGACACAGAGGATTACATCCCTTGCTCAACCTCATTATCACCATACACAGCCAGTTTGCCTTTGAATACACAGTCCCCTGTGACCACAGGTATTGGACAGTCGGTGAGTGGAGACATTGAACAGGGAAGTGTGGCTACTGTGGCTGCAGTAACTGTTGACACCGGCCATAGCCAAACAATTGGCAAGGTTCCACACAGGTGGATTGATATGGGTACTTGAAGGAGGCTTGCTGTCCCTCCACCACCTGTTTCAGGTGTCTCATCATGTGTCACTTGGCATAAGTTTAGGGACATCATGGAGGCACAGGCATGTTCAGAAAAGAACTCCCGATAAATACTCAGGGTTATGGATGCAGCACTGTCTGACATCTGTGACTGCTTCCACCATGTTGCTGATACCATGGAATGGTTGGCAGATGCAGTGCAAAGATGTTGGTCTGATATACATTACACACTATCTGCCTTGGAATTCACATTGTGTGTGATGGCATGTCTGGTTGGAGCTGATCGTTGGCCTCATAGACATTGGTCAGCAACAAAATCTGCTGAGAGTCAAAGTGGCCATGCACAATCACGCTCCTGTAGTGGCAGCACATCCAGTGTTTCAGAGGTAAGTGTGCTGTCCACACCAAGATGTGGTTAGCCATGGGCTCATGGTCCTGGCCATTCACATGGAGGACACATTCCCAGCAGACAGCAGTCACCCTCAGGTAGTAGCACAGCATCTGACCTTGGGTGTGGAGGGCCAGTGCAGATCCTGGCAGGGCCAGTTTACATGTTCATGGGCAGAGACGATGAACTGTCAGCTCTACCAATCATGACTCACAACTGTCCAACATACAGACACATAGTGCTAACACTGGGCATGGCTGTGTCCATGTAGACACACACACCACTGTCATATTCAAGGCACCTACAGACACACACGCCACATTTCCATGGTCCATCTTGCCTGCTTCCCTTTCTGACTCACACACATGCCTGCCAACCTGGTGGGTCTGCCCAGGCCTCCTGCACCCCCACACAACACCCTGTGCAAGTGATGATATCTGTGCCACATCTCTATCATCTTTTTTATGGATGCAAGGGAAATAAAGCTATGTATCTGGTGCACAAGGTGACTATCTACATTAATATGAATTTGTTTCATTCATTGTTGCTTTTGACATGCTACTTGTGATGGTCATTTACAGATATTGTACTTTGCCATATATAATGAGTATACCATAATAATATGTGTACATTATGATGGATGCTATTGTAATGGCTGTGTGATCACACAATGACAGGTGTTTCATGAAAATGTTTCCATTTAACTTTCAGGATTATGTAGGACACATCTATTGGTACATGTCTACAATCAACCTATCAATGGCAGAGCACAGAACTGAATGTCAACACAGAAAAAAATGTCATCAGAAAGGTAAAACAGTATAGTTTCATGGGTTCACAGTTTTATATGTGTTTAATAGACTGATGAACACAATGGCTTATTAAAGACTAGCCATGCCTCCCTAAACTCTGTCAAGGTCTGAGACCCTTGATAAGTGTAAGCAGAGTTTTTGGAGCTGAAATATCTACAAGCTGGGGCATGGGAAATGAACCATCTACAGTTTCCCTCTATCCATTAGAGGCATTGGTCCTAAACCAGGTATGATTGCCGTGTTTCCCATCCAATTGTGTAAATTGCACTTGATTTTCATTAGGGCAGCACTCTGCTTCACATGAATGGGAGTCTATTCCATATAGGGTGTAGTCTCTGGGTTACATACCTGTCTCTCCAGCATGTCCTAGTTATACCACAGGCAAGATGTAGGTCTGTAGATAAAGTAATTATGTTGCTAGTTTTTTTGTGTATATGCAGGAGGTCCACAGAAGGGTTTGACACTACCCTGTATGGCAGGCATACACCTCCCCTCCAAAGCATGTAGGAGACATAATACATGGATAGGGCCTTGATGCAGTCTGCATAGGACATATTATGTACACCATATAGTGGTTTAGTGAGGGACCTCTGTGGATGTTATAGTTGTCGGATATATCTGATTAGTTACATAACAAAGGTGGCATTGCACTCAATGCTAGGTTTGATGAATGCTGAATACAGTGGAACAATAACTTCCTTGGATTTACATGCCATACCTTTATCTATAAGTTGCACAACATAGAATGATTTCCCCAATATTACAATCACATGACAGTCAAAGACTAGATCACTATCTTTGTGTCCATAAGTCCATGACTGGGTCAGTTGTTGGAGTTGTGCTGTCAATATGATAGTTAAAAGGGGTGGATGACTTCCCAAAGGATAGTACTGTGCATTTCTTGGCATTTAGTGTTAGTCCATGGCTCTGACAACAACTGGATGTCTGTGTCAGCCCCTCATGAATAACATTTGTGTCAATGTGGTATTCAATGACAACTCCTAATTTGCAATCATCAGCAAAAGTAAATGCCTAAAAGTAGCAATCTGAGGAATGATTTGTGAAGGAGTGCAGTGGTGACTGGCATCATTGTAGAGGTGGACTCCCTAATGCTAACTTGCTGTATCCTGTATGTCTGCCAGTTGGCTATCCGCTGGCTGACATACTAGTCTGTACATAACCTCTTGAGTTTGTCAGCAATACCAGATGGGGATATAGTGTCAAGTGCCTTGTCAGGCCATGATAGCTGGAGCGAATCATTTTTCTCTCATCCATTGCATTGATTACTTTCTCAAACAGGTCCATGAAGTGGGGTAAGCATGATCTGCCCTTGACGAAACAAAACTGGGTTTGGTCCAGTGTCTCTAGGTGTACTACATCTCTGTTGATCATTTCCAGGATAATTATTTTCATGGCTTTACATTTCAGACGACTGAGACCTATGAATCTGAAGTCTCCAGGGTCTGTAGATGGCCCACCTTTGTGTAGAGGGATGACTGTTGCTCTTCTCCATTCACGAAGCACAATGCCTGTTTGGTGGCTATAGTAAAATACTAATTCCATGTTTCATGCTATATAGAAAGCATGCTGGGATATTGTCTGGGCACACTGATGCAGTGTACTTGGTCTTAGAGAGAGCATTAAGGACCTGATCCCAAGTGATAGTAGGGGTACTTACTTTATGGTATTTTCGGAGAGAAGGTTGAGGGAGAGAGGGGCAATGTTGGGGCCCAATTTATGAGCCAGGAGGTTTGCTATATCATCTGCCTCATTGTAGGTAGTTCCAATTACAATGAGATATGCACACAATTGTGTCTTACCTTTGCAGTTGCGGACATAGCTAAAGTATGCTTTGTGGTTGTCCTTGGCCTGGAAGCCTGAATTTACATCAAAGCTGGCTGTGGTAGACTTCATTTTTCCTCTGATTTATTTGTTTACTTTCTGAGTGCTTTTATCCTGATGTGTACTGCAACCCTATGTTTTGCAATGAGTTTCTTCTTTCTGTTATACAGTCTATTGACTCTGTGATTCCATCAGGGTGGCTTCACTTTGAGTTAGGTCTGTATTTCTCCCTGGTGAGAATGGCTGCCTCTATGCAGGTAGTAACATGCTCGTACAGGGTTTCTGTGAACATGTCTGCATAGGCCGCAGTGTTCTCAGTGTTTATCGTGGCTTCAGATATGGGCAGTGTATCACCTATTAGATGGAGGTCAGCCTTACAGTAGTTCCTGAATATTCCATGTGTAGATGGGGATCCATGTTTTATTTCTACTTCAGAGGAGACCATTTGTCTTTGGATCTTAACCATGGAAGAAATTACAGGAATCTACATTACCATGTCGACAGGACTGTTCATCAAATGCCCTTATGTCGACATATGTACACCAAAATACTTAAATGTCAAATGGCCACAAAAGCAATTTTTTCCATGGAAGAAATTGCTCGGCTTACAAAAAAATAAAACAAACTAACAGACACAATGAAGTGGGGGGGGGCTTTGTCCCCCCACCTGTGAAGTAGATGGTCTAACTGTGTGGAAGGCATAATAACCTTGAACTGTCGTTGTGCTCTCCGCACTTTAAAGTCATGTGTCAGTGACTGGGCATATGTCTACTGAGAGCTCAAATAGCATCTGTAAGTATAGTCTAGGGGGGTATGTCGCAGGTCATGTACTCCCACATGGACACTGACTGGGTCATATCATGGGATCATAGGAACTTAGTAGACTAATGCCCTAGGGCCCTTACAAGCCAAGCCAAGTTCTACCCTTATTTCTGCAATCAGCAACAATTGCCCCTGTCCAAAAGGGACACAGGTGGACCTCCCGGTGTGAATTTACAGTTACACATCCAGTCATCCAGACTGTGTTTGAAGAGGACCAATGTGGTGCCCTGTTTGACATGAAGTGTGAGTGAATTCCAAAGGTTTGGTAAACTCTGGGAGTCAAATCTGACCCTCCAGCATGTTGTATTACTGTCATATACCAGGTTAAGGTATATAGAGTGAGTAACCAATGTACCATCTGATTTGTGGATATGTTGCTTTTCCAATAAAGCCTGATCACACATTACCTTAAATGCAAGGCATAAATGTCCTCTGAGTAGTCTGCATGAAACAGAATAAAGTAACAGTGATTTCAGATGATCCACATGTGGCAGATGCTGAAAACTTTGAATTATCCTTGTGATGAACCTTTGTGGTTTCTCCAATTGCTGAAGGTGCTTGCAAAGGTGCATACCAAAAGGGACATTGTATTCCATTGTTGGCCTGATGAGGAGAGACTACAGAGAGGTTATAACTACTTTTACTCTTCAGGGTGCAATGGCCTTACTTATGAGATGAGCAATATAGAATGCCGTTTTTACCTCTGTGGAGACATGGTGATCAAAGGTAAAGTTACTGTCAACCTGCATGGCCAGGTCTCTCACCAGTGAGTGCATAAGTAGGGTTTTTTATTGATATGTGAGGTAGCAGGAACATCGCACGTACTGAGTGGGATGTTATTACAGTTTTGTTTCACTGAGGTTAAGGCCATGGGTTTGGCATCAATCATTTGTGTGTCTAATACCCTATTGTAGGATGTCATCGTCTGGAGCTTCTATGAATGCTCCCCAGTTTGCAGTCATCAGCAAACTTTGTCAGCTACAGACCTTTAATTTTAGCTTGTACTCTGAAGAACTACATACCAAACAGTAGAGGTTCTAGGACAGATCCTGTGGAACAACACTGGTTAAAGGTGTGCTGTTGGAGGTGGATTCCACTATTTTCACTCTGTGGGTTCTATCAGTGAGCCACTTAGTGACCTGTCTAATGAAATAAGGGTTGATACCTAGCTGGGTGACTTTGTCAATGATGCCCAAGTGGGGGACAGTGTCAAACACCTTGGCTATGTCTAGGTAGGCTGTATGCATAGATTTCCCCTTGTCCAGGTCCATGGTGACTGTCTTGAAGAAGTCCACATTATTTCACAGGCATTATTTCCCTTTGACAAACCAAAGCTGATTAGGGGCAGCTATTTGGAGCTTACCTATATCTTTTTTGATAAGGTCCATGATGATTCACTCCATGGCCTTGCAGATAACGCTAGTCAGGCTAATAACGCTATATTTTTCGGGGTCAGTAGAAACACCCACCTTTCTGCAAGGGAATAATGGTGGCTGTTTTCCATTCATCTATGACAAAGCCAGTGCTTAGACTACTTTTGAAAGGAGTTCCCAATGGTGCTGCTAATTCCTGTTGGAAGCCATGTAGGGCACAGTCTGGGATGTTATCAGGTCCCACAGATGATGTGTGTGTTTTGCCTTAGAGAGGGCGTTTACAACTTGCTCTTTAGATATAGAAGGTAGGGACAGGTGTTGTATATGTCATGGGGTACATGTGGAGGAGACAGTGGGGTGAGGTATTCACAGTACCTATCAGCTGACTTGTGAGCTATGTGCACAGGCTCAACATATGTGTTATAATTAACTACCAGTTTGGCACAGATCTGGCCCTGTCCTTCTAGGTGACAGATGTAGCTAAATAACACCTTTTGGTTGTTCTTTTTGAAGGAAGCTAATTTAAATTCATACTTTGCTCTTGAAGACTTCACACTTGTTTAAGCTGAGTAGGGAGTGTTTCCAGTTTAGGAGTCACTCCCTCTTACTCTTAGACATCTATCTTTTCCTTTTATTGTAAAGCCTGTTAATGGTAGTTGTCCACCAGGCAGATTTGTTCTTCCTAGAGGAGCTTGTTTTGGTCCATTCGGGTATGGCTGAGTCAATGCAGTTAAACAGATGTTTGAAACATTGGTGTCAACCTGGCCATAGTTGCCAGTTCTATCTGGGGGGGGGGTGCAGTACAACTATTTATACCATCACGTAAGAGGGAATTATGTGATTTGGAGAAGTGTTTATTTGATAGTTGAGGGGGCATGTGATACTTAGTTCCCATGTGACTGACTTGTGGTCAGATCACACTAGGGAAGACCTCATAGTGGGGGTGCTAGCGTGGCACCCCATATTGGTAAGCATCATATCCAGGATGTTGGCACCCCTTGTGTGGGTGTCAACCAGCAGGTCCAGTGCACTGGAGTGAACAAAGTCAAGGAACCTTTAGGTAAGTGAGTTATACCATGAGTTATCAGTTACAGATGTTAATCTCAGCAGTATATGTGTGTGTTCAGTTCATTTTTATTAAAGCGGTGTTTGTTCATTTGGACTTTGGTATTCATTCCTGGTGGTGCCTGTGGATATTTATGAGTTATAGCATGAGTAACTTACTCAGCCATGATGGATACTTAAAGTCGGCCAAAGCCAGGATGTTTGGATGTATGTTGATAGACTTAAGTAGATCCAAACAGGCAGAGTGGTTGTCCTGATTTACAAAAAGGGTCACATAGCTTGCAATGGCTTGAATATGTGTCCGACCAACAATTAAATGCACTTGAAGTATCCCCAGGGAATCCTACTGCGTAACCAATTTGGATGTATATTCATCTGTAAAGACTATGGAAGCACTGCCTCCTGAAATGTACATGCCTTCAGTTTGTGGTCTGAATGTGTGGAAGAAGGAGTAGGCCAATGTGGTTGGGTTACTCCCCACAGCTGTGAACCAGGTCACTGTGACTGCACAAATGTGTAGATCTTCCAAGGTGAGGACTGCTTCCAGTGAGTGCAGTTTCATATCAAAACAGCTAGCATTTAGCAGCATATGTTTTCTCATTTGGAATTTTGTCCTTGAGACACTGCCTGAAAAGGTCGCTATGGGGATGGCAAGAGCCTTGGCCAGTAGCCGAAATCCCAGGAGTGACAGATGAAGTCCATGTCTGGTAAAGCATTGGGGTCTGCTGATCATGTCATCCCAGGCTGACAGATTCTGTATCACCTTAGAATGACACCAGAAACTGAGGTAATTATTGTGGTCAATCACTTTCTGTTTGTATTGAGGCATCATCGTAGGTGAAGGTAAAATGCAGTTTAAGGCTAGGGGCATACATTCCTGAGACACATATGTCATCCTACATATAGTCCAGAGAGGTACATCTCATGTCATTCATGCCAACATGGACTATGACAGAGTTGCAATAGTAACTGTTTTGGGATACGCAAGTGCATGTGTGATATGGCGGATCATGTCAATTAATGGACAGCTGACTGTGACCTCCTCTTTATCCAGTTTGGTGAGAGGGACATCTGTGTGTCTCACAATGAAATCCCATATGACTAATATTTTTGCTTTACAGTTTTGCCTTAAGGTCTTGACAGGTGAGAAAATGGAGTGAGAACTATCATGTGTGTTGCATTCTTTAGTGGACCTATTATACGTAACATGCTTATGTTTGTATTTGGGAGGTCTCTGGTGTTTATCTATGTTTCTGATGAGGACCTCTGCATATGTAGTTATGTGTGACATGGGTTTGGATGAAGTGGGAGGTGAGGTGTGCATGGTGACAACTTGCTCATTATCATATGAATTGACTGGTGTGTGAGAGAGCATGAATTCCATGCAGTTAGTATACTTGTATCTCTAATATGTTGAATTTGTGTTACTTGTGATCCAGTGACATGACTTTGTATATAATGTAATAGATCACAGCCCCTGATAAGCAAGTGACTGTGCATTTCTCCTTACTCAGCTTGGTGAGACTGACATCACTGTGTCTCAAAATGAAGTCTGCAATGACTAGAATGTTGGACTGTGGGATTATAGATTGGTCCTCTGTGAGATGTAGCTCTATGTGTTGATTTGTGTGTTGATTTTACAGAGTGCATATGAAGCTGCTGAGGATATTTGTTATCTAGACTTTCTCTATGAGGTCTTTATGATTTATGAAGGTTTCATGTCAGTGCCTCAGCTCATGTCTGGATTTTGTGTGATGGGTGCAACATGTGTACCACTGAATACCTTATTGACATTAGAAGTACTTTTATGTGAGAGCTTTGCCTTCAGTGATATTGCGTATATACATCTCTCACATACCATATCAGTTTGTTTGAGAATGAAGTGGTTGTCAGGCAAACATGAAGCAATTTCTACTTTGCCTCAGGATGCCCATATCCACCAAGGTGGTAAAGGTCACAGTGGGAAACCTCATATCCATGGCAACAGATCCTTTTTTATTGATTAAACAGTTGTATTGAGAATATCACTCAATGTCACAAGTACCTGTTCCACAGCCATGGTGGCAGTGCTTGTCACTGTGTGCTGGTTGTCTAGTGTGCAACTCAGTATTGGAGTTAATTCCATCAATGTTTCCAAGAAAAAATGTCACCCAGGGTGTCTGAGTTTGTATAGAACACTGTCAAACACTAGATGAGAAACTAATACATATTCCCTGTAAAGTTAAGAATGGAGTACATAGGCAGTTATTCTGAAGTTAGACATTAATCAAGCAGTGCTTACTGAAAACAATCAATTACCTTGTGAAGAATGCTGAAAAGAGGGTAGTCACTCGAATTGCTGCTGCCTGGCTACTACTACTACTGCTGGCCTCACCTTAGCCTCACTCTGCTGGGATACAAAGCTCCTATTCTTTTTCTCTCACCAGAAGCAAAATGTTACCACCAAGCTCGAGATAAAAAGCAGGCCACAGCCTGTTTGTTGATCCACACACTTGTCCCAGATGATGCAAGGCTCTGTAGCCTTCTTGTAGCCTTTTTCAGGTAGATGCCTTGATTAGCAATTAGGAAAATCATTTGACTTTTGCATGTATTATGCCTTGGGTTCCAAGGCTCGTAGGATTTGACTAGAGTACTGACCTGATGGTGATTAGGAGCACAGTTGCTACATCACAATATAATATTCAATGTCAGGTGACATAGATGTCCAAGGTTGCTCTAGCAAGCTCCACAGTGGTGGTAATCCATGTTAGGTAGCATTTTTGCAGAAATTCATGCAGTCTGCCCTTCAACAATGGAATGGTGGTGATCTGCATGACATGGATGTGAGGGCTACTGCAGAGAAGTGGCCACCTTTGGGCAATGCTTCTGACCCTCCTACATGTCCTAGGTATGTCATAGTGTACATTTATGTTCCTGGAACACAAAACTGTGTTCCCACATAATTTTACACCACATACATTTGCTGTCTGGTTGCTTGACAGCCATTGTAAACTTGCAATACCAAAGTAATGACTGCAAAGTTGAACACGTTTTCTGTGCATACAAGGATGTCCACATTTTTACTGCAAAGAGTGCCTACAGAGAGAGTATTTGAGCCTGCGAACTCTTAGGGTGTAGCAGCATGACCCTTACTTTGCTGGAGTTGTACATTGCCGCATTTATAAATATGCTATTGTGACCCTGCCTCATAGCAGGAATATGGTTCATGCAAGTGCCACATGCCTGGCAAAGGAGAGTACTCAATCTACCATGTTATCCTACACTGTCAAGTACTGTTTTACCTTAGAATGACACCAGGAATGTAATAACATGTTACATTTAAGCATCTGTCAGGACACTACCTAACCATGGCCTGTTGTGATGTATACACAAGCAATAATGTATTGCTAATAGCATTATCACTGACTGTTGAAGAGATGTGGACAGCGTCCCCAACTCTCATCTCCTACTCCCAGAAACACAATGTGTGAGAGATGAAACTATATTAAAAACCTTGAATCCATGCTCTCTCACACACAAGTCAGTACATATGACAATGAGCAGGTTACCAATATGCACACCTTATCTTCTACTCTATCCAAACACACATCACACATACCTACATATGCAGAGGTCTTTACTAGAAACATACTAAACACCAGACACCTCAAAACAACAAATGTAAGCATGCTACACATAATGCTACCTCTGAAGAACACAGTAGTGCACATAACAGCTCATGCACCACTGTCTCACCAGTCAAACCCTTAAGGCAAAACACAAAATCAAGCATATTAGCCATAGGTGATTGCATCATGAAACACATTGATGTTCCTCTCACTAGGCTGGATAAGGGAAAGGTCACAGTCAGCTATCTGGGAGGTGCGAGGATACACCATATCAGAGATGGACTCAGGTCTGTCAACAACAGGTACTGCTATGACTACGACATGGTTCCAGTTGGTATATACGACTTAAGATATACATCTCTGAACTGTATGAAGAGAGACACGACTGAGGTCTCAGACTGTGGGTCTCAGGTAGGTATGCCCTTGGCCTTCAGCTGCATTTTACCTTTACCTATCATAATGCCTCGATAAAAACAGAAAATGATTGACTTTAATAATTGGCTTAGTGTCTGGTGCCTTTCTAAGTAGATCCACTATCTATCAGCCTGGGATGACATGCTCAACAGACCTTGATGCTTTGCCAGAGATGGTCTTCCTCTCACCCCTGGGATTGTAACTACTGGCCAAGACTCTTGCCACCCCCATAGTGCCCTTTTTAGGCAGTGTCTCAAGGACAAAATTTCCAATGTAAAAATCCCATCTACAAACAACCTCAAGGTAATGCTGCTAAATGCTATGAGTGGCAACATGAAACTGCACTCACCGAAAACTGTCCTCACCTTGGAAGATGCAGACATTTGTGCTGACACAGAGACCTGGTTCAAGGCCGTGGAGTGCACCATAGCCATACAAGGCTAAACCTCCTACCACACATTCAGACCTCAAACTAAAGGTATGCAAACTACTGGCGGTGGTGTATAAATATTCATTAAGAATACATACACATCCATTAAACAGTATGATTCCCTGGAGATATTTCAGGTGCTATTGACTGTTTGTAGGGCATGTATTCAAGTCATTGCCAGCTATAGAAACCCTTCCATGAATCAGCCCACTCGGTTTATTTGGATCCGCTTAAGTCTATCAAGATACATTCGAAAACCATGGTTTTGGGTGACTTTAACTACCCACATACTGAGTATATTACTCATGTTTAAACTCACTTCCTCAAAGGTTATTCTACTTATTTAACTCCAAAGTCCTGGACCAGCTGGTTGACACCCCCATGAGGGGAGCCAGCATACTGGATCAGGTGCTTACAAATATGGGGGACTGCTGTAGCACCCCTACTGTGAGGTCCACCCTGGCGAGATCTGACCACAAATCAGTCTCATTCAAAGTAACTATTAGACATGACACCCCACCCCTTGCAGCAAATAAACTAAAAAAAACTTCACCTAAACAAATTACAACCTCCTATGGGATGGCATAAATAGCTTCACTGCACCTCCTCCCTCATATGGAACTGACAGCTATGCTGAACTCTACACCAGTGCTTTATACAAGCACCTGTATAACTGCCTTGACTTGGCTGTACCTGACAGGAGCAAAACAAATTTCTCATGGAACAGCAAACCTGCCTGGTGGACAACTGCCATTAACAGGCTTTACAATAAAAGGAAGACATTGCTATCTAAGAGTAGGAGGGAGGCAGCCCCCTAAACTGGAAACACTCCCTCCTTGGCTTAAACAAGCAAATAAGCATTGTTCTGAAGTCCATAGTATGGATCCAAATTTGCCTCCTCCATGAAGGAAAATTACAAGGCATTCTATAGCTACATCTGTAACCTGAAGGAAAAGGCCCAGATTTGTGCCAAACAGATAGTTAATGATACTACGTATACTGAGAGTGTAGACATGGCTAGCCTGTTTGCTGATAGGCTCTGTAAAAAACTTCACTCCCCTGTCCTCACCATGTGTACCACATAACATCCCTACCCCCTGTCTCCTACCTTGTATCTCTAAAGAGCAGGTCGTAAATGACCAAGGATGTCCACACAACATCTATGGGACCTGATAACATCCCAAGCTACATCCTACATGGGCTCCAACATGGATTAGTAACAGTTTTGAGTACTCTTCACAATCATAGTGTAATCACCAGCTTCATCCCAGATAACTGGAAAACAGCCTCCATTATTCCCTTGCACAGTGGAGCTGCATCCACTGACCATGGGAACTATAAACCTATTAGTCTGACTAGCCATATCTGCAAGGTCATGGGGCAAATCATCCTGGACCTTATCGACAATGATATAGGTAATCTCCAAATAGATGACCCTACACAGATTTGTCAAAGGGAGATTATGCATGTTAAACATGGTGGACTACTTGAAGACTGTCACTAAGGACCTGGATGAGGGGACATTTGTGCTTACAGCATATTTGGACTAAGCCAAGACATTTGAAATTGTAGCCCACTAAGGCATCATTGACAAACTCAACAAACTAGGCATCAACCCTTATATCATTAGAGGGGTCATTAACTGGCTCATTGATAGAACTCATAGAGTCAAAATAGGGGAATCCACCACCAATAGCAGAGCTGTAGCCAGTGGTGTTCCACAGGCTTCAGTCCTGGGTCCTCTACTGTTTGGAATCCATTATTCTGAAGTATAAGCACAAAGTAAATGTCTGTGGCTGACAAAGTTTGCTGATGCCTGCAAACTGGGAGCGGTCATATAATCTCCAAATTATGTCAACATCCTACGAGAGGTTCTTACATGAACAAATGATTGATGCTAAAATTATGGCCTTAAACCCAATGCATATATATGTATTATCATGCCTTTTAGTAACAGTGATGTTCCTACTAAGTACCACATCAACAGCAACACCTTAAGTACACACAGAGGGGTGAGACACCTGGGCACACACATTGACATCTATCTTACCTTAGACCATCATGTATACACAGTGGTAAGAAGGGCATTCTATCTTGCCTATGTCATAAGTGAGGGGATTGTCACTGAACAAGAAGTTATAACCTCCATGTACTGTTCCCTCATCAGACTAATATTTGAGTGCAATGGCCCTTTTGGTATGTACCGTTCCAAGTACCTGTGGCAGTTTTAGAGACCACAAAGATTCCTTACAAGGGAAATTTAAGTCTTCAGCATCTGTCCTATGGGGATTGTCTGAAATCACTGTCACTTTAGTGTGTGTCATGCAGACTACTCAGAGGTGATTTCTGCCTTGCATATGAGGTAATCATTGACCCTGCTTTAATGGAAAAGCTACATATCCATAAGTCAAGTGACACATGGGTTACTCACTGTAAAGCTCTTAACTTGGTATGTGACATTAATAAAACCTGCTGGAGGGAGAGATTTGTCTGCCAGAGTTTAACACACCTTTAGAACAGGCTCCCACTTCATGTCAAACAGAACACCTCATTGGCCCACTTCAGATGTAATCTAAACAATTGGATGGGTGACTGTAAATTAACCATAGGGGTTCCACCTGTGCCATCTTTTCAATGGGAGCAATAGGTGCTGATTATGTAAATATGGGTAAAAACTTGGCTATAATTGTAAGAGCCCTAGGGCTATTAGCCTAGTAAATTCCAATGATCCTATGATCTCATAGGCTGATGTAAAATGCTCTGACTAACATCCACACACATCAACTTGGCTGCAGTAAGAGTAGTATTAATATCTATTTATGTTTACAGAACACTACACAACACACACGCACACACAAAGTTAGATGGAATGAGATTTGAACCCCTACTTATCTAGTCTAACATACTACAGATAACAGTACTTAATGCATGCACCATGGTGTAAATCTGACTTTTACATCCCTTTAGATTCTCTTATGGTAGATGACATCAGCAGGCCTTGTAGATGACAAGAGTTTGGAGGCCTGCATCAAATGCAAGAGCTAAAAAGTGCAAAACAATGCCAATTTGGAAGTCAGTGTGGTATTCATACTTGCTCATTGGGGAAATACACATATCAAAAGGGCTGGAGTGAGATTAGAACCCCTATCTATCTAGTCTTTCACACAACAAATCACAGTACTTAATACACATGCCACAGCTCAAGTCATAAACAAGCCCTGTGTTGGACAGTTTGGGAGGCCTGCAGAGTCACATTACTTCCTACTGTCATCTGCAGCTAGTAACCTAACAGTCAGGAACTTTTTTTGTAACCTAGCTATGTGACAACAGTAGCTGGATCTGGCAAATGTGTCTGCTTGCATTTGGATGGGCAAGCCTGTGACAAACCTAAATTAGCCGTGACAATGAGTGTGCACACAACATAATACATTACACAACTTGTTCAGTTGTTGATGTATGTGTGTTGAAATCCAGCAGATACAGGGGACTGTGGTGAATGTGGGTGTTGTTGCTGTCATAGATACAACCATATATCTTCACAATATATGCACATATTTATATACTGTGCCATACCTTTTCAAAGTTTCCACATACTCTCTTAGGGAGACATGGTATGACTCATCATCGTCCAGGTGTTTGCAGCATGTACACAGGTTTAACTCATAGCAATGTGTGTTTCACACTAAATTGTGGTTTGCTGTCAAATGTGGTATAATTTATGCATGACATGTGAGAAGACTGTCTGAACTCTGAACTTTCTGATGTCCCAATAGTCCTCCAATTGTAACACATGTTACTCTATGCACTTCCCCATTTTTGTAAGTGGATTATCTAATGTTGAGCCCTTCCTTTAGGCCAACATTATAAGTTGTATAGTGCAGCTTTACTCTCCATGATATGGGTATGTAGGGCAATGCACACTCACACACACACACACACACACACACACACACACACACACACACACACACACACACACATATATATATATATATATATATATATATATATTTTTTTTTTTTTTTTTTTTTTTTAAACAAAATCACATGAGGAGCAATGGATTTTCACTCTGCTTAACTAAGTGTATCAGCATGCATAGTGGCATTTTTTTAGATTGTTTGCATGTTGCTAAGCAGCATGCAAATGGGAGTCCCACAGCTTACATCAGAGACTTACCGTTTCCTAAATTGGAATTTAGCCCACACCTAGCTGTACTCCAGGCCAAGATTATGATATGATTAATACAACTCCAAGCTAGATCTACCTATATACTCAGGTCTATAAATGAATCTACAGTTTCAATCACTGTGTGCTGTATTTAATATTCACCTTGCTGTTTATGTCTTCCAAATCTCATATTCTTATTTTTTGATGTATTATTCAGTGTATTATGCTCCTGTCATAAACAAGCCCTGTGTTGAACAGCTTGGGAGGCCTGCAGAGTCACATTGCTTCCTACTGTCATCTGCAAGTAGCAGCTAAACAGTCAGGGAACTGTTTTGTACTCTAAGCAACAACAGTACCTGTATCAGGCATGTGTCTGTATGCATTTTGATGGGTAAGCCTGTGGCAAACCTAAATTAGCCCTGTCAATAAGTGTGCACACAACATAGTACAGTATACAACTTTTTCAGTTGTTAATGTATGTGTGGTGAATTCCAGCAGACACAGGAGGCTGTAGTGAATGTGGGTGTTGTTGCTGCCATAGATACAAACATATGGCTTCACAATATATACACGTTTTCCTATACTGTGCCTTAAATTTTGGTTTCCATATGCTGTCTTAGGGAGATGTGGTATGACTTACCACTTTCCAGATGTTTGCAGCAACTACACAGGTTTGACTCATAGCTATGTATGTTTCACACTAAATTGTTGTTTGCTGTCAAATGTGGTATCATTTACACATGACATGAGTGAAGACTGATGGAACTCTGAACTTCAGATGTCCCAGTAGTCTGACAGTTGCAACACATGTTATTCTAAGCACTTCCACATTTTTGTAAGTGCATTATCTAATGTTGAGCCCTTTCTTTTTGCCCTTTGTCCAACATTCTAAGTTGTGTAGTGCAGCTTTACTCTCCACAATCTGACTATATAGGGCAATATATATATATATATATATATATATATATATATATATATATATATATAAAACATTTTAAACAAAATTGTTCTAGAAGCAATGGATTTGCGCTGTGATTAATTCTTTGGGCATGCGTAGTGGCATTTTTTTGGATTGTTTGCATGCTGTAAGCAGTACGCAAATGGGAGGTGCACTGCTTACATCAGAGACTTACTGTTCCATAAACTGACTCCAGCCACACCTAATGGTACTCCAGGCTGGGATTATGATATGATTAAAAAATATATAAAAAATATAGTTGTTTACTAACTATATTGCTTTTATAATCATTATTTAGTTGACATTGTTTTTATTTCATTTCATTTTATTTTACAGAGGTCGCTGCTTTAAGTGGGTTGTGCTGAGTTAATTGACTGTGTTAACTGAGTGAATTTATTATATATATATATATATATATATATATATATATATATATATATATATATGGTTTACATTGTTATTAATTGTGTTCTGATGAAGTCAGCAATACTGAGCTGACGAAAAGCGCTTAAATAAATACATTTCCCAACTGCTTTCCTACGCTCTGTTTTTGTTTTACAGTTTGCTTTTTCACTTTGTGGTTCACTTGTTTTTTATGGTGACGGGTATAGGTAGCAGAAGCGGTTCGTTCAACCCACAGGATACTCCTGGGGTTCTTCAAGATATTCCCACTGCTGAAGACTTATTGGATGGTGGCGTTACCCCGGTCATGGGTAGCTCTTGGGATTTATTGTACACTAAGATCAATGACATTTTTTCCAGACTGGATCAGCTCAATTCTGATCAATGTAATTTGCGGCAATCCTTTTTGGAAATGTCTAAGTCAGCTAACCAGCAACCTGATGTAGTAGCGGAAGATTTTCCTTCAACATTTAACATCTGGGCAGAAGCACCGAATGGTGAAAGACGTTGTTTTAGCAACCAGTCGAATGTTAACATTGGTCCCAACCAACTGGGTTGTCAGAATGACCCTACTCAGACTACACTAGATGTTCCAAACAATGTGGATCATACACCCGAAATAGTATGCGGCTCTGTTAACAGCAAAAAATCAACAGTTGGTGACTCCTTTGGTCCGAATATTGAAGGAGAGAGGATTATTCACACTGATAGCCGCCAACAGATTTCTAACCTTATTTCACAAACAAGCAAAGTTCCGTTCTCAGTGGTTAGGAATGGAGCCAGTGAGCTAAATCAAGGGGAACCAGGTCGACCTGATAGGAATGAACCACTGATACCCAAAGGTAAAAAAAAAATTCTAAATTTACTGCTTGGTTAAAGAATGGTTTCCACTTTATTAGTGGGCCCAGTCCTAATTCAGTCCAAAATTCAAATGAGCGAAACACTGAGATGGATGAAAATTTGATTAGTAATAAGCTTAAATTGTTTGACTCTTGTTTAGTAAAGCTTAAAAAACTGCAACTTGAGATATCATATTTTCGCGAATGTTTAAATAGAAAGGTTATTACTAAAGGTTTGAGACGGGTTTCTTACCCTACTGGTCTAGAGAACGGATCTGCTTTCCATATGGACCTGATTAGACTGTTTGATCGACAAGGGTTTGAACTGATAGAAATTATTATTAAATACTATACTATATGTGTGGAAGATTTATCTTGTTATGTGACTGAATTGGATGAAAGTATCCAAACCCACTACGAATTTGGAAGATATAAATATGAATATGAGGGCATTTTTAATAGTATCAACCACCATTTGTCTAAACTGGAATCTAATAAAATTAAAAAACTGGAAAGAGATATTAAAGCATACAATTTGGGCCCTGCGTACCCTATTCCACCAATAGCTCAAGTTTGGGGTAAAAACATGGTTAAATCCAATAAAGGTAACCAAATGAATGGAAATGTGAATGGTTTTCCACAGGAAATTGGTGACAATGACAATGTATTAGGGCTCAATAACAACAACTACGGGTTTAGCCCCTCTGAGTTTCATGGTCAAGGTGGGATGGGTACTCCTTGGCGCCATAGATTGCGTAGTGCCCATGTAGACAGGGTGAGTCGACAAGACCAAAATTTTCAGGAAGGCCCCATTATGGGGGCCAGACCGAAGCAGAAAAACTATCAACAACCCCAATTCAAAAACAAACAGACTTACAACAATTACAGAAAGTAACACCCCAAACTTGTGCTGGGGTGTCATCAAATTTGACTTTAGATCAGGACTTGTTTGATTTGGTCACGGCCGGCCATGTTACTTCTTTATCTCATTCCAGTATTTCTGAATCTCATGATGCCATTGTTGGTGCATCTGGTATTATTATGAATGGAGCAGGTGATTTCAAATTGTATAACTATAGTGATATCCAATTTAGTTCTGATATGGTAGGTCTATTATCTAAGGGGGCTTACATTTATTCCATCTAAACCATGGAATATAGCAGATACCATCTTGGATATTAAATCTTTTGTAAGAAAATTAAATTTGCATGTGCTAATGGGAAATATTTTTGAAATTGACCTTAATGATAGGTTTCATGTGCCTAGCACATATAATCCCCCCTTGCATCCTGCACTAGATTTATTTGAGAAATGTTGTGAACTTGATGTTAGACATACTGATACATATAAAAATGGTAGGAATTCATTTTCCAATATGAGTAAAGAAGAAAGAGAACTGTTAAACTTTTTTTCATCACAAGGTCTTAGGTATTGTAAACCTGATAAAGGTGGAGGTCTTGTGGTTTTCAGTATGACCGAT
The DNA here is from genome assembly GCF_019279795.1 of Protopterus annectens. NCBI lineage: Eukaryota > Metazoa > Chordata > Ceratodontiformes > Protopteridae > Protopterus > Protopterus annectens. The sequence goes on from NC_056733.1 coordinate 1,326,163,200, forward strand.
TACCAGCATAGGATGTCTGAGTTACTTAACACCGAGGCATACATTCCCAGTACACGCTCTGAAGTAAATAGAGCTTATGGTATCATTAGGGACTGTATAGAGGATTTGTTTATTGAGGGCTGCATAGACCAAAAAAACTATAATTATATGAGAATACCTTACCCTAGATACCCTTGCATATTTGGTATCCTTAAAGTTCACAAGAGTATTGAAAACCCGCCATTGAGACCTCTAGTGGATAGTAGGGGTTCACCTACTTACTCTTGTGCCAGAGTTCTGGATACAATTTTGCAGAAATATCTTGTTAACGAGCCTCAAATTTGCAAAGACTCTTGGTCGTTTCTGGAAAACATTAGTACTTTGGAGTATAATGAGAATTACAACTTCCTTACTATTGATGTTAAGGATCTTTGCACCAGTATACCTCAGGACATAGCTTTGGAATGGGTGGTGTTGATGCTTAAAAAACACAATGCACCCAGTAGTGGAATTGACTTGGTGTCAGTCCTTATAGACTTAGTTTTGTCTAACAACTATTTTTTTGTTTCTAAATGAGTTCTATTTACAAAAAGTGGGAGTAGCTATGGGATCCCCCTGTGGAGGAGGTATAGCAAATTTGGTCATGGCCTACTGGGAGTCGGAGTTTGTGTTTAGAGACAATAAGTTTTCTGATACCTTTATGTACTATACAAGATTTCTGGATGATATTTTCATCCTATTTAAAGGTAGAGAGAATGATAGCTGTTCATTTATCGAATATTTTAATAGCACTACTGAGTTTCTTCACTTTACCTTTTCTTTAATTGTGACACTATTGCTTATTTGGATATCTGTTTAAGTAAAAACTACACTATGCAGGCATTTATTGCTAATATACACAGGAAAATCACATACTCTAATACGTTCCTCCCCTTCACCAGCTGTCACCCCTTCCATCAGAAGTCTGTAGTTAAGGGACAGCTTGTTAGAGCTTCCAGGATGGTCAGTTTGGATGAAGATTTTTTTGCAGAATGTTTTGTTATTAAGAACATGTTCCTCCACAGAGGATACCCTGAATCATTTTTGGTTCCACTTATCCAGGAAGTAATCGAAAAAAGATGTGATGAAGTTTATTCACCAATTTTGAATGTTAAATTAAAGTTATGTCCTACGGGGTCTGAAACCGAACTAGGAGAGATTAATTGTGCTCAGGCTAATAAGAATTTGCTAGCCAGTATAGGACAGCCCAATAGTAACTTTGCTGCAAACTTTATAACTACATTTAGTGCTCATTGCCTATCCATATTGAAGAAAAACTGGGATCTGTTTAGACTGTACCCCGAGATTCATCAAAAACTTGGTGAAGGGCCTAGAATTACATATAGGAAAGGGAAGAATCTTAAAACACTATTAGAAAGACAAGTTACTCCTGTAGTGAGGTACCCTGGCATGTACAAATGTTTGAATTGCAATTATTGTAAACTCATAGAGGAAAGTAATAAAATTCAGGTGAATGGAAAAATGTATAAACTTAATAGTAAATTTAATTGCAATTCTACTTTTGTTATATATTTAGCTAGATGTCCATTCTGTCTTGCATTCTACATTGATAAGACCGAGAGAAGATTGCGTGACAGGATGTACGGACATCTATATGCTATTAAAAAGGGTAAACTTGAGAATGCGTTAGCCAAACACATAGTGGATCATTCAGGCCACAGTTTCAAATTTATGGTTATTGATCAGGTCAAAATTGACCCAAGGGGAGGCCCTAGAGACCTTAAACTAGAAGAGCTGGAACTAAAATGGCAAGTGAGTTTAAATGCATATAGTTACCCCAGATTAAATGACACCTGTTAGATTAGTAGCGTGTTGAAACTTAACAGTTTGAAGAGATGACTATTCATCTTTTAGGATACAAATATAGAATTGATATGGTTTTTAAATATTTATGCTAGTCTGTGTGTACTGTTGGTTTGCACATGATAGAATATACTTATTGTCCCTATACAATGGATTATATTTAAGTAACCTTTTATAGGACTTAGTGGTTTGTTTTAAAAAATGTTTAAAAAATATAAAAAATATAGTTGTTTAATAACTATATTGCTTTAATAATCATTATTTAGTTGACATTGTTTTTATTTCATTTCATTTTATTTTATAGAGGTTGCTGCTTTAAGTGGGTTGTGCTGAGTTAATTGACTGTGTTAATTGAGTGAATTTATTATTATATATATATATATATATGGTTTACATTGTTTTTAATTGTGTTCTGATGAAGTAAGCATTACTGAGCTGGTGAAAAGTGCTTAAATAAATATGTTTCCCGACTGCTTTCCTATGCTCTGTTTTTGTTTTATGATTAGAAAATCACCAAGTTGGATCTACCTATATACTCAGTTCCATAAATGAATCTACAGTTTCAATCACTGTGTGTTGTATTTAATATTCACCTTTCTAATTATGTCTTCCATATCTCATATATTCATGTATTTATCAGTTTGTTATGCTCCTGTGTCCAAATGGTCAATTTAGTCATTTGCAGACATGCCCCATAACATATGTAATCAATATACCCAATTTCAACTCATCTGCGTACAGACTATAGAACAACTCTAATGAAATGGATAGGTCTACTGAGAAATCTGAACAAGTTTGGGCCTAGAACAGAGCCCTGTGGGTCACCCTTGCTGTAACCAATTATTCCACTTGTCCAATTGCTGTATGATACTTGACATGTCCTGTATGTAAGCCATGCAGCTATTCATCTTATCAAGAGTGCATCAATACCTAGTTGTTAAAGTTTATTGATCAGTGTTTTGTGTATGGCCCTGTGAAATCTATATAAATTACATCATAACACCATTTTTCATCCATAGCTGTTATTATATTGTTATAGTACATCATGTTACAGGTGGTACTAGATGTATTTTCCACATATGCATGGTGATATATGGTTACAAGTCCCAACCTTTACAATTCTGATAATAATTTATCCAGTATTACCTAAGACTTTTTAAATAGGTCTTAGATATGCATCACAGATGCAAATGTGTAATTAATATGTGAAATAGATTAATGTTAGTATGGGACACAGAGAGCCACAGTATATAAAAAACATACTTAATTACTATTGCACATGAAATATCTGGATATGTCAGGATTAGAACCCTGAATGTGATCCCACAAGCTACGTACCTTAGTTCTTTGAGCCACCACCGAAACTACTTACCAAATATGTGAGCATTTGGCTCAGAATCACCTGCATAAATATGTACTTTGCTATTTTTATTTATTTATTTATTTATTTAACATTTGTTAACTGGGAAAGCCCGACTAGAACAGAGCCTATTTTCAGTGGAAGCCTGGGGAGAAATGCTCCAAATCTCAGTTAGCTAACACATAAAATATAAGTTCAAATTGTACATTACTGTCCTGATTCTTTGTGGCATACCAACTGTGTGAATTGCTCATACAGCATAGATGATTTATTGTTATGGCAGTTACAAGGGGACACTGCAATTTTGATGGGTGGGGGGAACAAAAGCGCATGCTCTGCTAGGACACACACTAGTCTGACTATCATTTAACCTCACTTTCTAACATCTCCCTTGAATGATGTACCAGTAATCTGTTGTAGTAGGACTGCATGAATATTCCATGAATGAGGCCTACAGAATACAAATGCTGACATGTTAGTGTAATGGGGTCTGTAGTCCCATGTGGATGTAATTTTTGTCAAATAGCCCAGTATAGTTGCCTGCATAATGTACCTGGTCCATAGCTACAATGACATAACAATCCCCTACTGTGTGGGTTATGTACTTACCTTGCAAATGCAGCAGTTGACACAATTATAGTTCAGGGCTGACTCTGTCTGATGCAAACAATAAACAGCCAGTACATGGATAGGTACAGGATGTGTGATTTGGCTGGCATCAATTTTAATATCTGTATGTGAGTAGGAGTAAGTTGTTAGTCCCTAGATCCCTTGGTTGTCAGTGAATGGGCTACGTGTTGTCTCTTAGCCAAAGCCAGGGCATACTGAGCATGCCTATGTCTGCCTACAGGGACATCAGCAGGGGGTTTTCCCTCCGAGTCCTCCTCTCACTGTGGCTGTGGTGACCTAGGCACTGGTGGGGGGCTGTGTATCCCTTCCCTTTGCTGATCCTGCTGAAACTGCTTCCACAGAATCAGATTGTGCAGTATAGCACATACCATGAATATCTGTGCATATGTGGCTGGAGTATACTGCAAGGCTCAACCAGACATATCGAGGCACTGGAACTGTGACTTCAGAAGTCCAAACCCATGCTCTATTATGTTCCTAATTTCTGTGTGTGTGCTTCATTATAGCATTTTTCCGTAGTGTGTGTGCATTTCTGATGGTGTCATCATCCATGGTTCTAGGGCGTAGCCAGCATCCCTCAGTAAATAAATGACCTTATGGTATGCCCCCCCCCCCAGCAAACATCCAGTACAGCTGTGGCATGTGCCAGATATGGGAGATTCTAATAACTACCAGGGTTGCCAGCACACATATTCATGATGATCCCCTGGGCATTGCACACCACTTGGCAGTTAATGGAATTGTATCCTTTGCGATTAATGTAGATTCTACCCTGCTCACCAGGTAGTGTCTTGATGTGTACTTGAGTGCAGTCTATGGCATATTGCTGGGCCTCAACTCAGGGGCAAGGGGAAAAGATATGTGCTCACTGGAATGTGGGAGCATAGCATCCAGAAACTGGTGAAGTATCCTAGATGAAGATGCCTGTGACACCCCCCATCACGTCTGCAGTTGATCTTTGAAAAATACCTGTAGCTAGTATCCTAAGGGTTACACATACCTTAGTTTCCACTCCGATGGGTTCCCCTCTGTTAGCTCTGGCACTGAGTTCAGAGCGGCAGAACTCACTGAGCTCTTGTAATATGTCCCTGTCCACCCTGTAGCACTCTAAAATATCCAGCTCATGTAACTCCTGGAAGGTTACCCCGGGCCTGAACGCTCTTCTCCTCCTTGGCCTAGGCCTGTTTGTCAGCAACACCAGCAGCACTGACTTCAGCATCTAGCACATAGAGATGTTGAATAGTTGCATCAGCCATTAGAATTATCTCAATTCAAATTTCCAAGTCTCTATTCCAATCAGGGTTGCCAGACATCCCTATTTGGGTGGGACTGTCCCGGGATCAGCAGCCTGATCCCAAGTCCCACACTGCCGGTTTAAATCCCGGGCAGCCTCCGCTTTGTTTTTTTTTTTTTTTTGATTGGCCCATATACCAGCATACGGGCCAATCAAAAATCGCTAAACACGGAGCTTCTTGTGTTTAATGCAGAACATCGCAGTTCCGCATTAAACAGAAGTAGCTCCGTGTTTAGCGATTTTTGATTGGCCCGTATACTGGTATATAGGCCAATCAAAAAATTGCAAAACAGAGCTACTTCTGTTTAATGCAGAACTGCGATGTTTCGCATTAAACAGAAGTAGCTCTGTGTTTATTTATTTTTGATTGGCAAGGGCCAATAAAAGAAAATAAGATAAACATAGAGCTACTTTTGTTTAATGCAGAACTCTGATGTTCCGCATTAAAGACCTAGTATGAAAGACCTTTTTTTTTTTCAATGGTTCAAAGTACTGGGAGAAAATCAGAATGTAGGGTGTATACATACTTTATACAGTTATGCTGTAGATCCACCATTTGGGATTGGCTAATTATGATGCAGTTCACCTGCGTAGGATGTAACTAACATGAGCACCCCTACATTACCAGGCTATAACTCATACCACACTTTTCGGGCACACCTAACCTGGACCGGAACACCAAAGGCGGAGGTGTGTCCATATTCATTAAGGATATTCACACCTCCAGGCTAGTTGCTCAGCATAATGCATCTGAGGTTATCCAAGTGCAACTAACTCTGGGCAAAACTGCAATCCAAATTACCCACCATGCTCCAGGATTCTCACTCCTCTTTTCTTGATATACCGGACAATATTAGGGTTAAACCAAACACCCTAATAATGGGTGATTTCAACTACCCCACCATTAACTTGGAAAACTACTCATGTACCAACTCCTTTGCTCAATGCTTTCTGGAAGTCATAAATTCCAATGCCCTGGATGAACTTATCCACACCCCCACCAGGGACAACAATATCCTAGACCTAGTCATTACCAACATGAGTGACCGGTGTTCCACACCTGAAGTCAACTCCTCGCTCGTCAGATGCGACCATAAGCTAATCACCCTAGATATCCACATCTCATCCCCACCTCCCCCCATTAATGAAACCATGGTAAAAATTTTCTCCAAAGCCAACTTCATGCTTCTTAAGACAGAAGTGGTGAACTTCATGACACCCTTGCAGATGGACAATACAGTTACGACTGCTGAATCCTACACAAATGCACTCTATAAGCACTTACACGAGTGCATGGATCGTGCTATCCCAAACAGAACCAAGATGCTATCCTCCAAAAAAAGGAAGCCAATCTGGTGGTCACCTGCCATAAAAAAACTCTACAACAGAAGGAAGAAACTGTTGCAAAAAAGAGAGTAAAATCCCATGAGTGGAGGAGCTCCCTGGTCAGCCTCAGTAAGAAGCAGAGATCCCTTATAAGATCCTCCAAAGCTAGCTACAAAAACAAAATCACCACTGTTTCCAGGGACAACCACAAAGCATTCTATAGCTATGTCAAGAATCTCAATGGCAACACCCAGATCTGCTCTGAGTTACAGCACAACGGCACAAAAATTACAGAACCAACTGATATTGTCAACATCCTGGAAGATAGGTTCAGTGCTAACTTCACCCCCCTCACCCCTTAAAGGGCCTATATATATATATATATATATATATATATATATATATATATATATATATATATATATATATACAGGAAGAATGCAAAGTCCTTGTAATCACAACTACGCAGGTAAAAGCTGCACTCTCTAAAGCCAAAAACACAGTATATATACAGGAAGAATGCAAAGTCCTTGTAATCACAACTACGCAGGTAAAAGCTGCACTCTCTAAAGCCAAAAACACAGTATCCATAAGACCAGACAACATCCCAGGCTGCGTTTTGCATGAACTTCAGAATGAACTGGCTCCCCACCTAAGCACCATGTTCAATCATAGCCTCACGTCAGGCTTTGTGCCCACTGAATGGAGCTCAGCAACAGTTATCCCACTCCACAAAGGGGGAGCCACCACTGATCCCAGGAACTATCACCCTATTAACCTGACAAGCCTGGTCTGTAAGGCCATGGAACATATCATCATGGAACTCATAAACAAAGACATTGGTAACCTCCAAACTCTGGACAGGCAGATCATTCCTCCTGAACCTGATCGACATCTTTGAGGCAGTCACCAAAGCCGTAGACAAGGGTAAGGTGGTTCACACAATCTATCTTGACCTCGTCAATGCTTTTGACACCATCTCCCATTCTGGAATTATAGCTAAACTCACTAAACTAGGTATAAATCTCTATGTCACAAGATGGGTTGCCAGCTGGCTCACTGACAGAACCCACACTGTAAAAGTTGCAGACTCCAAATCTGAGTTCAAACCAGTGACAAATGGAGTACCACAGGGTTCAGTCCTGGGACCTCTCCTGTTTGTTATCTACTTCTCTGAAGTACAGGCTAACACAGAAGGCCTTTGGCTAATGAAGTTTGCAGATGACTGCAAACTAGGAGCCATAGTTGAGTCCCCAAATGATGTGGACATCCTACAGAAGGGCCTCACTGAGACAGATGCCTGCTGTCAGAGCCATGGCCTCAATCTCAGTGCCAAAAAGTGCATTGTCATCCCCTTTGATAAAAACTCTGTACCCATGAACTACCACATAGGTGGCAGTCTACTTAATGCCGAACGTGTGATGAGACCTTGAGACCCAGGTGGACAGTAGTCTCTCCTTTGATAATCACATTGCCACAGTAGTCAGGAAATCCTTCTATGTGGCACACTTCATCAGAAAAGGGTTCGCATTGAGGCAAAAAGAGGTCACTGTTCCCCTCTGCTCAACACTCAGACCCATTATAGAGTACAACGCCCCTTTTGGAATGTACCTCACAAGACATCTGCAGCAGCTGGAAAGGCCACAGAAGTACCTCACAAAGAGGATTACTGGCCTCAAACAGATGCCCTACACTGACTGTCTCAAAAAACTCCAGCTTTACTCTGTAGCATATCGCCTACTCTGAGGTGATCTCTAGCTAACATATAAAGCTATGTCAAACTCAGAGCTTTTGGAAATGCTACACCTAAAGAAATCCCAATCCTTCTAAGCTGCATGCTCTAGGGACCTAAACCTTGTTGCCACAATAAATAGGACATGCTGGAGGGATAGATTCCTGTCCCAGAGACTTCCCATTCTCTGGAACAAGCTACTCATCTATGTCAAGCAAAGTTCCTCATTAGCATTCTTCAAAAAAAATCTTGATGAGTGAATGGGAAATAGGAAATACACCACCGGGATCACTTCTGTGGCTTTGTTCGAAAGGGGCACAAGAAAATAACTTTCTTGGGTGGCATAAGCCAGGGAACCTTTTTGGCTAGGCTAACTTAGGTCCTTGAGCCGATAGCCTAATACTTACCTACCTATGAGCCTATGATTTAAAGACCCTACTTTCGTGTGCATGTGGCGCCTATACAAAAGTATTTATTATTTAATGAATATATCTGGCTTTAATTGATAGCTGCCTACGTCATCACTGTGATGTGGGTGGACTGTTTGCATGAACACACTAAGCTACACAGCACACCATGCAAATATGCATGCCTAGCAGTAAAAAATCCTAAAAGTAACAGGACACACCACCCTGATGTCATCCACATCCAGTGGTAATATCAACACCGTGTAGGAGCCTGCATGAAGTGGATATGTGGACACGATTGCTCCTTTTAGA
>NC_056733.1:1326474602-1326569602 GCF_019279795.1 Protopterus annectens
AGGCACAAAACCGACAGCAAAGGACGTCGTGGTCAGGGCCTAAACAGGTGACGCAGTAAGAATGAAAATGTCTATGAGGTATTTGCTTTCCACAGGCAAGACTAATTTTTTCTGATATCGGTTAGAGCAAGAAAAAAGAATCCCCAACGGGGTACTTATCTTTTTGAAGACTTCAGGTCTGAAACTTGAAAACGAAAATTTCAGGAATCGGCCGACCGGCACTTGCGAACTGCTTCAGGCACCGCACAGCAAGAAAGACTGATGTAATGGCGTCGGCTGCATGTTTTATACCCGCGATGACCTGATGCCATGGAAGAAGCAACAGCATCCGGCACACAAATCCGAAGACTCTGGTATTCAGGCAGGCTAAGGGCTACCTGAAGGCAGATAACTGAAATGTGATAATTGCAACAGTGAAACACGAAGAACATCAAACCATATGCACAGCCATGATGCTTATTACATTTTTCTCCACTTCCAGTCAGTACAAGGAAATGTCCATTATCTATTACAAAATACAGCAACCAAGTGAAGAGATGCAGCTGCTAAATTAGGCAGGCTTTATGGTCAACTCTCTCTATCATGTGGCATGGATTCTCCTAGTGAAATTAGCATTCTGGGCTCCGTTAGTGTTTTGGGCACCTGAGAGACAGGAACAGATGACTGCTAGATTGATCACTCTTCCTGAGAAGAAAAGACAGACTTTCAGCTATATGGTTGATGAGATGATAAACAGACATCCCATCAGCCTGAGCTGGTGGTAACTCAAGTGGATGTAAAACATCCCATTACAATTTTCAAAAAAGGGAGGGGCACATATCTTACTTACAATTATATATTTAAATTTTCAATCACACTATTCAGGAATACATAGCTAAATTCAACCCCAGCTCCCTTTACTTGATAACCAAAATTTAATATCTCTTAAACCTTCACTCAGGATCCACGTATTGTGTAAAACATAATTCTATCTTTCCAAAGAAAACAAAATGAATCACATGAAAATTTTGTCCATCATATACAAATGCTCATCGTATTTTTTTGTGTACTTCTTGTACAAAATCATTAACATTTTCAAAAACTTTTAAATAACTTTGCCACTTTTCATCAAAATCATCAGATCCTACAACAATGTATGAATACATGTTCCTTATCCCTCACATTCTATTACATTGCATAATCTTTCCTTCCCTGTTTTATACATCATTTATTCTTTTAGAGGCAATTTACTTAATATTTATCTCCGCATAAAATCTCACCATTTGATACATCCATATTTATATGCACTTTTGGTCTTCTTTTAACACATCTCCTTGGTTTCTTCCTACATCTCTCCATTCACCAGTCAAATATCTTGGTATTGCATACTGATATAACAATTTCCTTTTATTTTGTTCACATTTACTATACTCAATTTCCAAATTCTATTTCCTTGAAACTCCTTTATTTCATCATTTTCTTACCGTCATGCCCTTCTTCATATTTAAGTGAAATGTAGCAACCCCTGCATGTACGGGAACTGCATGGCTCCAAAATACCGAAGTACAATAGAAACAAGAAAGAGCCAGCAAACTGTAGCAATTCCATACTTAATCCAATAAATCATGCAAAAACATGAAAATAGAAGCAAATAACAGACCAGTTTCGGCTATAAAGAGTACATAGCCTTCATCAGTGTAATGCAAATCAATAATACAATTGCTTCATTTTACAGTTTAACCTGTTAGTAAAGCTGTAGCTTATTGGCTGTTCATAAGTATTCATTGAGACAGGGTGGAAATAAACCATCCAACTTAATAATCCATTTTTTTCTTTGGAATTTAATATTGTGTGCCATCCAGCTTTGCTGGTCCCCTAGCCCATAACTCTATCAATCACCATGAATCTGAAGTATGCATTTTTGTGGGTCACTGAGTGTTTGTATAGAGCATTACTAGTCTTCTTAGTTCTGATGTCACTATAATGTTCCGATATTCTAAGCCTTAGAGGTCTGGAGATTTGTTCTACATAAAACGCTGAACAGGTGCATATTGCAAGGTAGATCACCCAATCAGTGCCACAATTGGCAAAAAACGAGAGATTATATACATTTCCAGTGTTTTTGCTAGTGAACTGCTTGGATTTGGTAACTTTCTCACAATGCGTGCAGTGCCCACAAGGGACACAGCCCAGGACTAAATTGCCCATCACAGTTTTTTGTGTAATCTTGTTTGGTCCTGGAACTGTGTTTGTAATGACTAAGATGTGATCCTACATTTCTGCCTCTTTTGAAAGAGAAAAGACATTTCTCCTGAAGAAAATCCAAAAGTTTGCTGTCTGCTAAAAGGATATTCCAATGCGTTTGGACACTGTTTAATAGTACGTCTGTGTTCCTTCCATACGTGGTTACTAGATGAATGACAGATTCATTATCTGGTGTCTTCTCCTTATATCTCAAGAGATCTCACCTATCTAGTGTAGATACCCAATTACTGGCATTGAGGATGTTACCCATTTTGTAACCCCTGTCCATGAATCTGATCGTTAAATCCTCCTTAAAGTGTTCATAGGTGGCTGGATGTGAACATATGCACTTCATCCGCAAGAACTGTGATTTGGGAATGTTCCTGGAAATGTGTGGTGGGTGAAAACTGGAGGCATGTTATATTGGCTGTATTTCCGATAAACTTCTGTTTCAAGGGTGTGATCAACGTTCCTGGTGATCAGAACGTCCAGAAAAGTGATTTGCTGAGTATTATAATTAGCTGTAAAATGTATGCCCCGTTTGTTGTCATTGAGGTACCCCACAAACTCCATAAGATATTCTTCATCAGATCTCCATACTAGCCAGCGGTCATCGAGGTATCATCTCCAGATGTCAATTTCGTCTATGTAAATATTGTGTGTGTCATAAATCAAATGAGCCATGAAGAGGTGAGCATAAATTGGGGCAAATGATGCCCTCATGGCAGTACCCTGGACCTGCCAATAACATTTATTTTGATAACAGAACACGTTTTTGGTCAAAACTTGTTCTGCAAGGCAGGTCAAGAAGGTGCTGAATTCCGGTGGATAGAGTTCCAACTTGTAAAGCCAATATTCAAGTGCTTCTAACACTGCCCAATGAGAAATGTTTGTGTATAGTTCAGACACATCTAGAGTATATAGCAGCCATCCTGTTTCCAACTGCACCTCAGAGATAATTTGTAGGAATTCTATAGTGTCCTGAATTCGAGACTGAACCCATTTTAATAGTGGTTGTAGATATTTCGCAAGGAATTTTGAAAGAGGTTCTGTAATGGAACCCCTGCCTGAGACAATGGGCCTACCCGATAGGTGGTGGAGATCTTTATGTATTTTAGGAAAAAAATAAATGTACTGGTTCATAGGATCAGACACTGTTAGATGGTATAGGGTGGTGTCTGTGATAATCCCCTCTTCCGTGGCAGACAGCAAAAATTGGTCAATCTGTTTCTTGAACCTAAAAGATGGATCTAATGGCATACATGTATAGCATTGCCCATCACTTAGTTGTTTGTCAGCTTCTGTATTATATTGCATCCAGTCCATTACAACCACCGCCCTGCCCTTGTCCACAGGCAGTATAACCAATTCCAAATTCCTTTCCAATTCCTGTATGGCCTTATGTTCGATATAGCCTTAAATTGAGTAATCTGCAAAAGGGAATGATATCCTGTGCAAAAGTCTCCTCAGAGACAAAATAAACAGGTATAAAATTTAACCCTTTATTCAATACTTGTATCTGAGTTGGTGACAAAGAAGTTGAAGAGATATGCAACACATTATTGTTAACCGTTATTTCTGGATCATCAGTTTCAATAATCCCTCCACGTTGTCTACCCTTGGAGTGTTTCCTCCCTGCCCTCCTCTGTCTACCCCTAAAGGGATTTGTGTGTTGTTTCGTTTGGAGCCTGGAGATTCTGGGGTGTGCTGTGTATCTGGGTCCGCAACTGATGAAGACTCTTCCCCTGATGTGTCATAAGTGGATGAGGTGGGTTTCTTGAGGATGGACCTAGGTCGTTTCCATTTCACCACCCTTTTGTTTGCATTCTCAAACCTGACATGTTTGTTATTGGTAAAGGAATTGCCCCTGTCATGGTTACCCAAGTCCCTCTGGAACTTCTGCATTTTCCTTTCTTTAAGTTGCTGTTCCAGATTCAGTAAGTCCTGGCTAGGTTTGTTAAGGCATGTACTATAACAAAGGAGCAGAATACTTAGCAACAAAAGATTTTCCAGTGTGGGGGGGGGGGGGATTCTTGCTTCCAGCAAAACCCAAAGCATGTCCTCAGAAAAATGGTGACTATAAGAACTCAAAACCCTATTTTCCAAAGTGTCAATTGTAAGGCGAGAAGATGATAAAATTAGAGACCCCTTATCCTGTGTAAGTAGAAACATCCTGTCAGGTAATGTGTGATGGACTGCCCTTGGCCAGATGAAAAAGAGGAGGAAACCAATGCTGTCTGGGCCAACAGAACCATCAACAAGATTTTGGGCCTGTCCAACATGATCTTGTGTGGGACCTCTGGGAACAGAGGAAGAGGGGGGGATGCATACAAGAGCATCCCTTTCCAAGAGAAAGAGATTGTTTCTAGTTTCCAACCCAGAGGACTTGGCACTCGGGAACAAAACTTGAAAAGTTGTCTGTTCTGAGGGGAGGCAAATAAATCCCCTTGAGGAGTAAACTACCAATGAACAATGTCCAGAAAAAAACACTCTATGTCACATCCATTTGTGAGGATTTTCCCTTGATCTTCTAAGACTGTTTGCCATTACCTAGAGAATCAAATGAAGTTGTATGGCAATGTCCGATGTTATAAGGGCAAATCTGCAAAGGTGTCAAGACTTTGTTCCCCCCTTGTTTGTTGATGTACCACATAACAGTAGTGTTGTCCTTAAAGACCCTGAGCAGACTTGGAGACCACAGGTAATGCAGGGCCTGAGAAGCCAGGATCAGAGCTATCATTTTCTTAACACTGATACGGTCTTTTACCTCATACAGCATCTGGCAAAAGGAACCATATGGATAGTGGATGCCATGAACCTCAGGGCTGAAACTCTCTTGCAAAGGAAGAAGGTACTGAAAGAAAGTTGTCAAAAAGAGGACCTTTGGAGGAGGAAGAAATCTGTCATGGTAAGAATTTGAATCCTGCAAACCAAGAAAATGCGTTCCTGGAAGGAATCAGAACTTCTTTATATTTAGTGTGAAGCCTACACTTCAAAGAAGCAGCATTGTGAAATCTGGGCCCTGCAGAACAGCCTGCTGAGAAGGAGCTTAAAAGAGATGTCCAGGTAAGGAAAAATCTGAATGCTATGAAGTCTGCAAAAGGCTATGACAAGGGCTAAACATTTGGTAAATAACCTCAGGGCTCTAGAAAGACCAAATGGCAAATCAAAGAACTGATAATACAAGGAAAATTCAGAGAATTGTAGAATCTTCCTGAAGAGAGGGTGAACAGGAATATGGAGATGGGTATTTCAGGTCCGGAAAAAAATAAAAAATAAAAAAAAAAGAAAAGCCTGAGGTAGATGCACTAGAGATAAACACTAAAGAGTCAACATTTTGAAAGGGGACATTCAGAAAAGTGTTGAGAAAGGGCAGGTCTAGAATGAGCCTCCAAGAACCTTCCTTTGTGGGTACCAAAATCATCCTGCAGTAGAAACTCTGGCAAAGAGGCACTGGTGGAATAGTAGAAGAGGAAACTAATGCAGTTGAGGAATGCCTGAAAGGGGAAGAAGGGACTTCCACACCATGCGGTAGCTGTTGTGAAGTACAGACAGAACCCAACTGTCTGTTATGGTCTTCTGCCAAGTAGGAAAGGACACAGACAATCTTTGAGAAACAGGAATCTGGCCGAGGGGAAGAATAGGATAGTCAAATGTAAGCAGGTTTGTCCTGAAAGGAAAACTTTTGCCCCTAGAATCATGACTTAGCTTTTCAGAAAAAAAAACTCTTTTAGATTACCTTTCAGCCTTTAAAGGCTTGGTAAACTCTACTAGACATACGACCTTCAGACTGATTTCAAAATGTTGCATTCAGACTGGCGTCCTAGAAGGTCTGAGGGTTTTGAGCATGTACACCACTTGTGTACCTTACGTTTCAGATGTAGGACTTACATCTGACATATGGTGCATGGAAGGGCCCAGGCTTTGGTATGCTGAATAAACATATGGTTACCTTTGGCAGGATATCCCTGCGATAAGGAATTCTGTAACAGTGACTAAGGAAGGACATGCTAAAGTATAGGATAAATGGAGTGCCCATTTTGGTAGTTCTTATCAGCAAGTTTCTTTAACCTTGACAATAACTGCATGAAGTAACTAACATCTGACTGACAAACACCTGCAATAACCATACTATTATGTTCCAAGTTTGCATTATGAAGCAAAAGACAAATCCTTAACCAGCTGATAAAAAAACAGTGACCCTCCTGCTGAGTGGGTACTCGGATGGCTACACCAACACCAATCACAATTTCGTATTTTTTCTGTAAAGTCCCACACATGAAAATGTCCATGCAGCATTAGCAATGAAAAAGATGACATAATGCAACAGCTACAAAAGCACGCATGTCTTGAGCTTGTCAGTTCACCCCATGCCGCAAGTAAACCACAACGCTCCAGGGATCTAAACCTGGTCATCACAATGAACAAAACATGCTGGAGGGATAGGTTCCTCATCCAGAGACTCCCCATACTCTGGAATAGACTGCCCATACATGTCAAGCTGAGCGCCTCTTTGGCCCTCTTTAAAAGGAACCTTGATGACTGGATGGGAGATAGGAAATTCACCCCGGGGATCACATCAGTCGCCCTGCTAGACAGGGGACCAGGGAAGTAAATATTCTGGGAAGAAATAGCCACGGAAATGTTATGGCTAGGCTTGTATAGGCCCTAGGGCCGATAGCCTAGTACCAACCTATGAACACCTCCTGCAAATGAAGAAACAGTGAAGATTTGACGCTTAAACTATTAAACAAGTACTATAAACATATATACTTACTTGGCCACAGGGAACTTTCAAAAGCCAGCCCTGGCAGAGGAGACTCCATCCACTGAGGGACACAGACAATGTATACCCACCCCATCAAGGAGGATCCACTTAAAGACAAATTGACACACTAACAGCAATATGTTACATCTAACTCTGACATCCCTATCTGATGGGTCCTCAGCAAAATTGAATATCAAGAAATATCCATCTAGGTGGAAGAAGCCAGAAGACCATGCAAGCACAGAAACCATACAGCAAAATCCAGGTCTGCTAACTCCACAGCTGTGGCCTGGCTCCCTGATTATGGGTACAGAAAACAATGCTTAATGAAGGTGTATATAAAAAGACCGAGCAGCCATGACAAAGTTGACTGTAATGGAGACATTCTTGAAACAAGTACTGAGACAACCGCACCCCTAATGTAGAGGACTTTGACTGCTATGTTTGCTAGTTGGGACTTAGTTGATTGATATATGTATATGTGTGTTTGTGTTTGTGTGTGTGTGTGTGTGTGTGTGTGTGTGTGTGTGTGTGTGTGTGTGTGTGTGTGTGTGTGTGTATATATATATATATATATATATATATATATATATATATATATATATATGTGTGTGTATGTAAGTGTCTGCATAGTAACAACAAGCCCACTTCTCCTTGATGAAAAACCAGTGAACAACTTGTCCATCTTCTTAAACATATGCAGTCATTCTGGGTAGCACCTGAGCTGTCGGCGTGCACACAGAGTATGTAGACTTCTTCCCCGTTTTTTTGCCCAAGCAAAGAAAACCAGCATATGAATAAATGGTGTTAGGACAACTCTGATACTACCTTTAGAAAGAAATGTGAGTTTGTTCTGTGGGATACCCCATCCCTGTGAAAGGCTAACTATAGTTCCCCAAATATAAAGAACTGAAGCTCTAAGACCCTATATATAGAGACAATGACACCACAAAGAAAACGAAAATCAGTACTGCTGAGATTGCACACAAACATTGGAATTGTATGTCTGCTAAAAAGTTCCATGGAGGGGAGGAATTCTTCCGTGGGGGAGGACAGAAATGCAGCACTTCTTTAAGGAGCTGCTTGATCAGCCAGTGCTGTGTCAAATTGCTGTCCTATGATGCAAAGAAACAGAGGCCACATGCATCCTGACCATGGTATAACTAAGGCCCAAGTCAAACAGGTGTCTGAGACCCATTAAGATTACATGCATATAAAGCTATGTCAAACCCAGATCTGTTGGACAAGCTACACCTAAAGAAATCCCAATCCCTCCGAGCTACAAGCTCTAGGGACCTAAACCTTGTCACCACAGTAAACAGGACATGCTGGAGGGATAGATTCCTGTCCCAGAGACTTCCTATACTCTGAAACAAGCTACCCGTCTATGTCAAGCAAAGTTCTTCATTAGCACTCTAAAAGAAAAATCTTGATGAGTGGATGGGAAATAGGAAATACACCCCGGGGATCACTTCTGTGTCTCTGCTGGACAGTGGCACAGGAAAATAACTTTCTTGGAACCTTGCTGGCTAGGCTTACATAGGCCCTTGGGCCGATAGCCTAGTACCTACCTATGAACCTATAAACCAGGAAGACGCAGAGTATCATTCTGCTCACATTAAGAACTGTTTCCACTTGGAAGCATAAGTCTGTTGAAAGAAAAGCTTCTTAACAGTTTCAATAATCTGAGACCTCTGCTAGCAAATCTGGTAGACAATGGGCTTACATCAACAGAAAAGACCTGGAGTGGAGCTAGTTGCTATCCCAAACATGAGGCTTGACAAGGATAATTTCCTCTACTGCTACAGGCCTGAAATCCTGGGCCATTCCCTTCCTGGCCACCAACAGGGAGAGAAGACCAAGTTTTGCACTTTCTTCACTGCATTCTGCAAGGAGAAAAAATCAATAGGAATGGCAAGAAGGCACACAGAAAACACAAGCCACAGCTAAAGAAATGCATCCTCTAATTGCTAACTCCTCCATGCCATGTTGTATGTTATTTCACAGCTTGCACAGATAACTGCACATACATCTTCAAGTCTCCAAATGTGGAATTTAATAGACAAACTGTCAGATGGTGATTGGTGAAGAAAGTACAGCTAACCAAGAACCCAACTAAGTATCTCACTTAAAAAAAAAAAGAACAGAAGTCTACTGAACATAACAGCAGTACATAACAACCTGAGGAGAGTTTTTCAACCTTCACACTTCAAAAACTACGCAAAATAGCAGCTACATGCCCATGTTGACTGCTACAATGCACTGAAGACTTGCATACACAATCAGTATGGGTAGCCTGTCTATAGATTCCATCCTTGTAAAAGAAAAAAACTACTGTACTGATATAATCAGAAGTTGTCACATACGTACAGCAAAGGGCATTTACACAAACAGCTTAAGTACAATGGGTTTACATCAACGGTAACATAAAATTTTCATGACCATCAAAACTGTATTCTCTTCATTTATCAAGGAAAATTCTAAGGATCTTTAATATATGAATCTAACTTTAGTACAAAGGAATTTAGCATGCTGTCAATCTATATCAAAACACCCTCATTTGCATTAACATGTGCAGAAACTATAGGCTTAAAGGGTGGCCTGACAAAATCCTTTTGAATTTTTGGTATACCTAAGAGAACATCAATTTTAGCACATGTAACATTAAGAAAACTAAAAGGATCCAAGTCTATGTAATTAAGTAGGAATAAGTCAGTTAACACATTCGCAATTTTTCTTTAGATCCTGCATATGCCAAATAGAGTTACTTCTTTACATTAATTTGATAATTTCAAAAGCTTTACAGGAAGTATGTTCTCATTATAACTAACTCGCACTCCTTATCTGCCTTCATGAAGCTAACATCTCATAAGTTTATAAATTGTTTCTAGGCTAATGACCACTTCACAAGCCTAGTCATGCACCACAGAAACCCATGACCTCATACATTTGTCATATTTCTTATCTTGTGAACTGTTCTACATCCATAAACTGTAAAATTTTTGCTTTACTTATTTGACAATGCATAACAATTTTTTTCACAAAGATTCATATATGTTTGCAAAGTGAAAATGAGTACTTGATTACAAAAACAAACTTTTCTGAAAGTCAAATTTCAAATTATACAAGGCACAGCCAATATTTAGCTTTTTGGCAAAAACACTTAACTCAGTGAAAGTACTTACTAAGTCTGCCCTTTTACTCAGGATAAATGGAAGACCTCAAGACAACACATTCATCTTGTCAGAAGTAAAGTTAATGTCAGTTAATTTATGTATTGGTACCTTCAGAAATTCCTGCTGTGTTGGCATCCTTGGCCCTTTTCTCTCATTTGACACCTGGCATTGCCATTTTTGTGGTTCACTTTGCTCATTCTGATGCTCATCGAATCTAAAGGGATGTTGTTATGTTCAGTAACAGCGTTATTCCTCTGTGCTATCCACAAGGAATTCTCAGTTAGTGCTTGTGATGTATGAGACACTTCGTGAATAGGAAAACCTTCATCAGTCCCATTCACTACCATTGGTAGATTGTGATTTCTTCCTAGTACACAGAGGATGTGTTGTACCATTCACAAAAGCTGCACTATCCCTTTCTTTTGTTTTCTACTTAGGAGGGATTCTACTGCCTAAAACCAGAAAAACAGCCGTGTCTGGGTACAGGTGTATAAAAAATAACAAAAAACGAACATGTCAGAGGCTTTTAATGCTTTTGTCTCAAATATTTTACTTAAGATGTGTCCTGACTGAAATCACTGTTGCAGTATCCCAAACAGATGGGTGATTCCCAGAGCTTAAGGGAACAGAAGGAAAGATGGTTGAGAATGGTGAGAACTGTCCAAGAGTCTGAAGAGGACTGACCTAGTAAAGGCAGCTCTGAATCTTGAAAAGGCATCACTGCTTTGGTGTTTAGTGTTCAGTGAAGGTGTGCACAGAAAACCAGGTGTCGGTTCTGGTAGAGTGAGCCTGTGGGCAGATGGGCAGTGGTATGTCATGGCATGAGTGACAAAAGGAAATGGACTTGTAAATCCAGCTTGCAATTGTTACAAAGAGACAAACAGGTGATCTGATTTACGAACAGACTTAGTCTTATCTAAATAAAATCTCAGCTGTCTGTGCTCAGCTATGGAATTTGGGAATTCTGTCCTCCATGCCAAGGGCCAAGGTGTCTTGGTACAAAAGTGAAGAGCTGATTGTTGCTCTCCGAGGCAAATACATCTCTATTTGGAGTCCCCCACTTCCGCAGTATGTCTAAGGAAGACCTGCCTATTGAGGGTCCATTCGAGGGCGGTTCTTCGACGGACCTTCTTTGCGAATCTGGCAGAACCTTGCCCTGTGATAGAATATACCTTGCTTGAAGGGACATGTTCCTCTGGGTAGCTAGGTCCCAAGCAATGTGAGCTAGTCTGCACAGTTGATATGATCTGGTTCCTCCTTGTTGTTAATATACCACAAAGCAGTAGTGTTGTCTGTGAAAACTTGAAGAGGGCTTGTTTTTCACAAGTGTGAGAAAACCTAAACAGCTTGAATGAAATTGATGCATTTTGTGATGACTGCCCATGTAGGGTTGTGGGCGCTATCCCCAGTAAGAATTTACAGTGCCCCATCCACTCATCCAGGTTCCTCCTGAACAGTGTCATAGAGGTGCTCTGTTTCACCAATCCATGGTTTCTCTGGAGTTTCTGTTAACTCTCGTTTCACCTCCCAGTTTTCTAGTAACTCTGGATTTAAAAGGTACTTATCACATTCCAAAGCTCAAAGATTTCAGAAGCTTTTTACGTTTTTTTTTTTTTTTTTGTTTGTTTTTTGTTTTGTCTGGTTCACATTTTCAATTTTTTGCTTTACCCTTTGGCTTGTCTAGCAGCGCCAATGGTGTTTACAAAATGCCTGGTTCCTGTAGCAACCTACTGCAGACTGCAGGGCATCCCCATTTTTCCATATTTATACAGCTGCCTTATTGTTGCAGATTATTTCACTAGTCAAGAATCTCTGGTTTGGGTTAAGAACCTTTTTTCAGTTTAGAAGTTCAGGTAAATATCAATAAATCTTCTTTCATTCCTTGTTATAGGATAGCATTTCCTGGATACATCCCTAATGATGGCTTTTCTTCCACTCTCACATCTGCCAGGGATTATCTCATGATTCTGGGTTTCATGAGCTCTACAAATCTCATGATTCCTTTGGACTGACTTCACATGAGGAAAATCCAATGGTTTCTTAAAACACACTGGACCCAACATCAGCACCCCCTATTACTTCAGACTACAGTAGTGGGATTTATGAAAAGGGAGTTACTCTGGGGGGTAGACCAGTCATCGCTTAAACCCTGTATCCCCTTCTTCCGTGCAGCCCCTACTCAGTTTGTAACAGACGATGCCTCAAACTTTGCTTGGGGAGATGTTTCTAAGGGGTTGAAAGTTCAGGGTCTGTGGAACAAGCAGGACAGACTGAAACACACAAATGTCAAATAAATGATTGCTCTAATAAATGCTTTCATATCTGTAAATCATCTTTTCGCTCCAATCCCTTTATTAGAATTACGGACAACACCGCAGTGATATGTTTCATAAACAAACTGGAAGAGGGGACCAGATTCTACACCTTTTGTAGACTAGCTGTTTTAGCCTAGGAACTAGCAACTCAGCAAAATCTATCTCTACAGACTACTTAAATGCTGTCAGAGCAGTACATTACTGCAGGCAAGCTGAGCAGGACGACAACAGACCTTTACAAATGGAAGGTGAATCTGTGAATCTTCCAGAAATTGATCTAGCTGTGGGGAGCACCTCATATACATCTGTTTGCTTCCAATCACAACAGACAGTTAAAGAAATTCTGCTCCAGGACTCCTTGCACAAAGGCCTGGAAGACGGATGCCTTTTCATTTTCTTGGACGGGAATGCTTCTTTATGCCTTTCCACACTTTCCTCTGATAACCAGGGTTCTTCTAAAAACTCAGCAGTACTCTTGCAGAAACTGTAGTGCCCCCATTTTGACTCAGGCAATAGTGAATGCCTAACTGAAATCACTGTTGCAGTATTCCATACAGATGGGTTTTCACCGCTGATGGCCAGCAGGAGTTACAAAGCTTAAACTTTCTCTGGAGCATAAGTCTGACATATGACCTCAGCTCACAAGTGTATGAGTATACAGGCAGATGTATGACTGGAAATCTTTAGACTATCTTGCTGCCAGACAGACCACAGGACTTGCATGTGTCTGCCTGATCTTGACGTAGTCACTGGTACCATTAGCTTCCCAAAATCAGATAAGTACTCTGTTGGGGAGAACGTTCCTTTATATATAAACTGTTTTGTAATATTTTTGTTAGATGTTGGCTAGGAAAGGTAAGTGCAAGTCTCCTAGGCAAATCCCCTACAAAGATCTCCATACCCAGTGTCTCTTCTAAATAAGCACTGAACACAACTATTAAAGCCTGTTCCATTTGCCCATCTTTTTTGCCCAAGATTTCAAGATTCTGTCTGTCTTCACTCAACCCTTTCTTGGAGACCCAGCAAATGAAGTATTTTGGTAAGCTGGGATGAAAAATCTGGAATTAACTTCCTCTTTCATCAAATCTTTTAAGGATCTTAGAGGAAGGACCAAATAATACCCCTTTATTCAGGGGAAGAATTCAGGATCTCAACTTTGACATTCTGCGAGCACAGCCAGGCAATCCTTCTCATCTTTGACCAGAAGCAGCAGTTCTAGATACAACATCAGTGGTGTCAGAAGAATATTTTAAAATAGGTTTGGTTACTGGAAGCACGGATGATAGTGAAGTATTTGACGATGTTTCCGTCCCTGAGGAGGAAGGACAGGAATAAACTCCCTTACAGTATTAAAAAAAGACAGAAGAAACTTGGGACATGTGAGCCTGACAATTCACTATTCTGAATGTTAACGTGGAAGAAGAATAAACTTTCTCCACTAACCCATCAAATGTTTTCCCATCTTTGTCAGAAGGAAATGGGTTAGCGCCAAAAGATGCTTGGCTGAAGATGGCTTTGACAGAGAAATCACTGCAGGGTCTGATCTGGGGTTTGAAAAGAGAAATAAGTGGATCTAAAGACCCTTATATAACTTATCAGACTTTTTTGGGGGCAAGAGTTTCTCAGGCAAACTATTGGCTGCCAAGAAAGCATTCACTAATGCTGGAAAAATAGCTGCAGCCTAAGGAAAATTCACCTGTAATATATCATATCTTTGCTGGGATTTTCTAATTTCTTTTTGCTCCCACTGAAACAACTCCCTTCATTCTAGCAACAGAATTAAAAAGACATAGCTCTTTGATGGGCTGGTGTTTGAAGAAAAACTTTGCTCAGAATCTTAATCCCCCTATTGTGGTGTACACACTTGACAAACACAATCTTAATTTAATTCCTGTCCTTCAAACTGAGAATCAGAATCTGAGAGAGAAGAAAATCTCTTTTAAACTTTTGGGATGACTCGAAATTTAGATTGAAAGGCTTGAAATAAGCACTTAGCAAAATCCAGACAATATCCTGCTCATCCTATGTGAAACAGGAGAAGAAAAATGCCCAGCATTCTGTTTTCTTTTCCTAGGAGAGCCCCCCCAAGAAATAAAACACTAGCCCAGACACAGTTCTCTTCTCCAGAAAAAAAAAGCTATTTTGGGTGGCGTCACAATACAGCATCATCTGCTCCTTCCTCCAACACCAACAAGTGTAGTTCTCCCTTACCTGAAGAGGACAGCTGATCCTAGCTAGCTCAATCATGCATCTGGCATTTTATCTAGGCAATGCTTGTCTCACAGTCCTTAGTGGCTTCAAGAAAAAATGATAAGTGGTCACAAGTGCCTGAAATTGCCAAAGCAGAGTCATTCATCACTGGCTGAGATGAAGAGGAAGCTGACTTGAAGACCAGTGACTCCCACACAACTTTCTTCTTTTTATGGATTGGTGTGAAAAGAACCAAAGAAACTGAAGTGTGATCCATGCCTCTAAAAGAGTCTGAAAAGTGGGTAGAGAAGCTCTGGACACTCAGTAGAACAACCTGATTGAAAAAAAACTACGTTTTGAGGTAAATTATGTAATGACAACCCCCAACCCCCCAAAGAAATCTAGCTCTAGCCTCTAAATATAAATTATGACAAACAAAATTATACTTTTTCTCACAAAAATTAAACTTTCACAAGGTATTTCTTAACAGGGAATCCTGACTAAAAATCTAACTTTTTAAGGTAAACCTGTTAGTGAAAGTCACTAAATCACCAGTCTTGGCCCTTAGCAGGAATTAATGACAGAGAAGTACAACTTTTCTTCACAAAAACTGGTAAAGTGGAACATATTCCCCAGTGGGGTTCTTATCTGCTTAAATGCTAGCCAACCAATCACTTGAAGCCCAAAAGGAAGAGCACATTTAGATGGCAAGAAAGTACTGAAGGTTTGGTGCCCTAACCACTGACTTTATGCTATTCACTGGTTAGGACACGGAAGGTGCCCGTAGGCTTTGGAAGCAGGCTGGTTGTTATATCCTGATCAGGATATAACCAATATACCTTAGTCTACCACAGCAGTGATTGAATGATGAAAATAAGCACCAATCAAATGCAAAAAAACTGTTAATGTAATCAAAACATTCATATCTTCATTACTTGCAGTTGAAAAAAAGAAAAATTCTCTCACATAATCCAAGCCATGATATTACATCAACAGTGACTAAACACAATCAGTAATAACATTGTTTAACATAGTTTGGACAAGAAATGCCTTGAATCTGTGTTTGTATGGGTTGCTTCTATTTTTGATTAAACATGCCTATTAAAATCCACAAAAATAAGTTCATATTCATCAAAAAGCTCATGATACTCAGATGAACGCTTTAAATGACTGTCTAGCACTCATGTCATTTGCTCTTTTCTGCAGTTTTACGTCATTCTGCTAAATCAGAATATTCATGAGTTCTATACCAATACTTTTAAAGAATTCAGTAAGTGCTTTGTAAACTTGGCTGTTAACAGTAACAGTATTAGGAACTTACAAACGTGTAGTCCTTGTGGTATTATCTTTGTTCAAGATGTAAATGGATTAATAAAAATATAAAAAATAAATAAATAAAAGAAGCTTTAAGTACTTTAAGATATATTACCATTAATACAAGAACTAGAAAGTCTTAAACCTTCGGTTTGAAAGAACATATTCAGTGCCTTCTGCAGAATAGAATTAATGGTATCCTGTGTACCAAATAATGGATTATAAGATGAGCACAAGCTTTTCTCCTTTGTTTTGGGATCTCCAGAAAAAAAAAATGAGAGCAGGATGGTCTGATTCAGTATCAGCTCGAAAACCAGTAAGTATAAGGGTGGAAATGACCTTAAAGGCTACAGTGTCCATGCATGTAAAAGACCATTTAAGGTGTTCAGCACATCAAGGCATGCACTTCTTTCTAACCATTACTTCAAAAAGAAAGATTTCAGAAGAAATTTTCCAAGACAGGAATTTCATAGGCCCCAAAACCTGCTGGTTCAAAAAAAAAACTAGAGTCAGTTTTTTCTACTTAGAAGTCCAGGTCTCTTACAGGACAAAAACTTATTTGGGAGCCTCCTTTTAAAAACTGCTTCACTGTGGGGACAGCTGTGAAAGGGAAGTTCAAAGGTAGCTAAGCTGACACAACCAAAAGCTGCACCTTGACTGATGCACGTGAAAGAAAGAAGGGCATGCTGAATATATATCACCACAGCTGCATGACATTTTGTTCGCACCAAAGTGAAAATGTGGTCTGCTCCATTTGCCAGGATTTTCTGCTTTTCAGTTTCCTAGGCCCCTTTGTAATCCTCAAAGATATCTGGTGTGAAGGAGTCCCAGTGTACAATTAAGGACCCATCTCCCATGCAACGAAGTTTAATGGTTTTTGATTTTGGTGCAGCAGAGACAAAGTTGCACAAAATTGGGAACAGCTATGGATCATCTCTGTTCAATTCCTTTAGCTGGGAGAGCAGTTGGTATTTTGGTTACACTGAGTGTCAGCAGTATCAAAGTGGCTCCATCCTAACTTGCTTTTTGCAGAACATGCCATCTGGTATAAGGGAGGAAATGCAAATAAAGGGCTTTGTTCCAAGGGAAAGAGAATGGATCCATTGCTAGGGCTCTTGTTGCAAAAGTTTATGAAGCAGAACTCTGGTATCTGGTGATTTTGTGAGGTTGCACATACGCTTATCACAGTGATACCCAAATTAGCGTGGAAGGCCTATGCATTCAGATTGGAACTGGATACCGATATATTTATTTACTGACATTTGATTACCAGGAAAGTCCGACTAGATAGAAGGCCATTTTCAGCAAAGGCCCAGGGAGAAAAGCTCCAAATTATTACAAAAATTTTTAAGAACAATAATTTTACAGTCTTCAAAAATAAAACAAAAACCTCTTCAGTTTAAACAATCATAACAAATTAGACGTAATATAGAAATATTGGTTAAGAATCGCTACAAGATATACGACTATCATTTAATATTGAGAGAAATTCGAGACAGTTTGTAGAGAAATGAAAGATAAGTTAGTCTAATACAAATAGGAATTGTAATATGAAGTGAGGGAAGACAGGCTTATAGTATATTTACAGAGAAAGTCAGGGAAAAGAATTAGATGGCAGTAAGAAGTAAATGAAGAAAGGAGAGCAAGGAGGTATAATGAATGAAAAGGAATTTGTTCACATTTAGGGATGCATTTTATCCTGGTTTTGAGCAAAAAGAGAGAGAGATTTTAGCTATGAAGTCTTTCAGAGTGCTTTTGAAAGATGGGAGGGAGGGTAGAGACCTGATGGATACAGGTAAGGAGTTCCAGGTCTTAGCAACCTTGTACAAGTACATACAATGCCCAGCAGATTTGCTAGGTTTGTAGACAGACAGGAGTTTTTGGTCACTGGATCATAATGTTCAACTGGGAACACAGATGTCTAGAATGTTTTTTAGTGCCGGACAGGCAACTGGATGCTGGATAATTTTATAGGTCGTAAGAAGTTGTGTATATTTTAGTTGATGTGGCAGTTCTAATCAATTAAAGTAGAAAGTCAACAATTTGATAAGTTTCTAGTTGAATTAATGGAGCTTGCATTAAAGAACAATTTTTTATATTTCGAGGGAGAGTACTACAGGCAGGTTAGTAAAGTAGTGATGGGGGTGGCTTGCTCCCCGACTTTCGCAAACTTGATTATGCGGTATTGAGAGAAGAAATTTGTGCTCCATTCAAAATATGCTTCATACTGGTCGTTTTATGGTAGATTTTCGGATGATATGTTTTTTTGTGTGGAAGGGTGGTCTCTCTGAAATGGAAGAATTTTTAGAGTATTTGGAGAGTACTACAGATTTTTTGAGATATACTCACAACTACCATAAAAGGGCAATACACTACTTAGATGTTAAACTTGAGTGGGATGAAAGCTTTTTAAAAACTAGTATATATAGGAAAGAAACATTCTCGAACAGTTACCTACATTTTAATAGCCGTCATCCCATGTACTGTAAGAAAAATATGATAAAAGGTCAGTTTATCAGAGCAGCCATGATGTGTTCTGATAATGAATTGTTAATGAAGGAAATAAACACCATGATCTCAATGTTCCTAGACAGGGGGTATCCATTGCATTTGATAAAGGCCATAAAGAAGGTAGTAATGGAGAATAGGGACTCAAAATTTGGTTGTATTTTGGGGAAGCCTAACCTGTTAAAAGAGGTAGGGCTAAGTACAGAAAGGAATATTGAAAACTTTCAAGAATCAATGGCAACAGAATATGATAGGTTAAGCCATAAAGTAAAAAAATATTATACACCAAAACTGGGTCATCCTAAAGACAGATAAGGAGTTGTTTAAGCACCTGGGGGAAAACCAACTTTTACAAACAAGGTACACAGGAACATTAAAGAGGTGTTGGAAAGAGGGGGTTCAGTGCCAAAAATGGGACCAGAAAATGTAAATGTGTAAGATGCAGCTTTTGTAGGTATATTATTGAAAGGGAGACAGTGACATTAAAAAATACATTAGGGACAACATTGATATTTCATAAAGGAGACTAATTCAGTAGGATTAGTTTATCTGGCCCTATGCAAGCGCTGTTTCTCTTTTTATGTGGGAAAAACTGAGAGAAGATTTTTCTAAGCGGATTTATGAACACTTATACGATATAAGGGGGGCTGATCACAAAAATGCACTACACATATTGTGTGTGTATGTGAGGGTTTTACAAAGTTTGTTTTTGGGATATTAGAGATTGTGTTTTTGTTGACTTAGAGAAAGCATATGACAGGCTGCCTAGAGAGGAGTTGTGGTATTGTATTAGGAAGCCAGGAGTGTCAGAGAAGTATGTAAGAGTGGTACAGGATATGTACGAGGGTAGTGTGACAGTGGTGAGGTCTGCGATAGGAGTGATGGATGTATTTAAGGTGGAGGTGGGGTTACATCAAGGATCAGCTCTAAGCCCTTTCTTATTGCAGTGGTGATGGACAGGTTGACAGACGAGATCAGACAGGAGTCCCCGTGGACTATGATGTTTGCAGATGATATTGTGATCTGTAGTGAGAGAAGGGAACAGGTGGAGGAGACCCTGGAGAAATGGAGATATGCTCTAGAGAGAAGAGGAATGAAGGTCAGCAGGAATAAGACAGGATATATGTGTGTAAATGAGAGGGAGGACAGAGGAATGGTGAGGATGCAAGGAGTAGAGGTGGCGAAGGTGGATGAGTTTAAAAACTTGGGTTCAATAGTTCAGAGTAACGGTGAGTATGGAAGAGAGGTGAAGAAGAGAGTACAGGCGGGATGGAGTGGGTGGAGAAGAGTGTCAGGAGTGATTTGTGACAGACGAGTATCTGTAGGAGTGAAAGGGAAGGTCTACAAGAGGGTAGTGAGACCAGCTATGTTATATGGGTTGGAGACAGTGGCATTGACAAAAAGGCAGGAGTCTGAGCTGGATGTGGCAGAATTAAAGATGTTAAGATTTGCACTGGGTGTGACGAGGGTGGACAGGATTAGGAATAAGTATATTAGAGGGTCAGCCCAGGCTGGAAGGTTTGGAGACAAAGCCAGAGAGGCACGATTACGTTGGTTTGGACATGTGTTGAGGAGGGATGCTGAGTATATTGGGAAAAAGATGCTAAGGATGAAGCTACCAGGTAACAGGAAAAGAGGAAGGCCTAAGATAAGGTTTATGGATGTGGTGAGAGAGGACATGTAGGTGGTTGGTGTGACAGAGCAAGATGCACAGGACAGGAAGAAA
This sequence comes from Protopterus annectens, assembly GCF_019279795.1. Classification (NCBI taxonomy): domain Eukaryota; kingdom Metazoa; phylum Chordata; order Ceratodontiformes; family Protopteridae; genus Protopterus; species Protopterus annectens. The sequence goes on from NC_056733.1 coordinate 1,326,494,823, forward strand.
TGGAAACAGGTGATCTGCTGTGGCGACCCCTAACGGGAACAGCCAAAAGAAGATGATGAGAGATTGTTCCGCAAGATGCTAGAGGGGGAGCATGGGAGAACAAGCTGGAATATAGAGAGGTTTTGTGGTAATTGAGACTGGATGCTGCACTTATGCCAAGTCTCAATTATTATGTTTCAAACAATTCAGTATTAAAAATGAGAGCATCTAAATTAGAATTGTACAACAACAAATGTGCATATTTTAAGTTAGGTGATTTTGTATGAGCTTGTTCAATTAAAAAAAAAAAGTATATAAAATGCACAATTTTTTAATACATTTTAGGAGTATATGTTCTTAAACTGTTTTGTTTTAAACTGTTAAATAGAATCATATGTTAGTAATTGGTTGATTAATTTGCACTTTGAATGGTTTAAAAGGAATGGTTTGGTTCCAACATTTTGAGTTCTAATGAAGTCTAAGTGTGGATGTAAGCGCTTAACTTTGTTTTATTTTCAATAAATTATTTTCGTGCTGGTATGTCCTGTGTTGGAGGCCATGTCATTTTTTATTACTAATCAATTAAGGCTTTTCAGTGTTATAAAGTGGTGGGTTCTAAAAAGGATATGTGCTGTAAAATTTAGCAACTTTGTTATGGCATTGCTCCAAGTTTTAATTTTTGTGAAGCCTGGAGGTTAGTAAGGATGGAAGCCCCATAAAGAAGAGTGGGGAGGAGATAAATAGTGGAGACAGTAGTTGTAATTGCATCAGAGAAAAAATTTTTGGGCTCTGTTAAGAATCCTTAGTTTTTGATGAGTTTTTCTTATGCAATTTTGCATATGCAGGTTGAAGGTAAGATTAAAATCCACTATTACTCCTAATAGTCTGCAATGAGAAGTGGATTCAACTGTTGTATTTTCAACTCAGAGGACTTTAAATTTTGTTTTTTCGTGAGAGGGGGGTTTGGGGATGTGATGCCCCTGCACTGGCCCAGTAATCAAGGAGCCTCAATCCTCACCACTGACAACAGTGGGGGATGTACACAATGGGAGGATGACAAGTACACACACAGTAAAATGCAATTTTCCTTAAGACCACACAGAGACCACAGTCAGTCTGGGGCTGGTTTCTGCCTCTTTCCCCAGATCCCCAACAAGACTCGCCAGTGGCACAGCTATATAGAGTTCAGACCTTAACCAGGGTTCCAAGCCAAGTCCTCTAATACTCTCTCTGTCCAACCAGTGCTTCGTATCCCTGCCCAAGTAGCTGACACACACACACTTAGAGATATGTTTTACACAAATACACACCTGGGGAAGGCTGGCACAGGTTTACTAGCTATGCCCCTTCTGCCTAAACTGTAAGGTAGTTATCACTGCCACCAGAACCCCTACTTATCAGCTACTTACAAAGGGTGCCCAGTCCTACTGTGTAATGTTACTATTAATCCAAATGGTAGTCTAACCAAGCAAGGCTACTGGAGTGTCCTGTACAATGTCACCAAATAGATATGCAAGTACTCTAAGAGCTTAAATATGTCTCACAAATATCAGCCACAAAGATAGGTTTAAATATATTTAATGATAAATAATACAAGAACAAGACAATACTCAATAAATCAACAGAGTAACTTCAGAGTTCAAAATCACAAGGGATATTTAAAACAGCATTGCAGGACAGTCTCAAATAAATACAGAAAACATCTAAACTAATCTTTGCTATATTCCTAACTATATTAAAAGAGTTACTATGCCCCTATAAAACTTACAGAGCAAGACAAGTGCAGATGATGATGATGAGTGGATGTTCTTGCTAGGTCCAAGACAACATGCACAGTCTCTCTCTGACTTCTTAAATTAATATCAAATATTACTGCTGGGTTAGCTTGGATGACATCACTTTTTGTCACCTAACTTAAGTTCCCAAGTTAACCCCCCCCCACCACCTCCCATTGTACCATTTTACATCTTCTTGTGAAAAATACACAGCCTTTGTATGTTTGCAGTTGCTAGAAGACGTAAAATAATAAAACAGAAAACAATGCAGAAGGCACCCTAGTTCTAGACATCATGTCTCCTTGCTGCATTGAAACAAACTTTTATAACAAAATAGTAGAACAATTTAACTTCAACTTATTTTCTTGATGTTTTGCAAGTTAACTCTGTATGTTCCAGTTTCTACTATTAAAACATACATTTGCACAGGTATATAGTTTATATACATTTCTGTTCTTTTCCAGTATGGTACATTGTGGACACATCCTTGAAGCTTGGTACTGTACAAACCTGTTCAAAACACACTTCTGCACCAGTAGTTTAATATACATATAACATATAGTTCTAATCCATTTGGTAACACAAGCAATTGCATCATGCTGGTATTCACAAATGACATATAATTATTTACAAAATTTCAGATAGCTGGGCTAGCAGTGTCTCCTTTTGTTACATTTCTATATAAATCATATTAATATTCTAAAATGACATATAATTATTTACAAAATTCCAGCTAGCTGGGCTGGCAGTATTCCCCTTGTGTCACAGGGGACATGACTGCATTACGTGCCAAAAGGATTAATAAATCTACAAATAGAAGTATTATTTTCATACCAGATCCCAGACACTACCATGCAGAGGGAAAAGAGTGCATGTCCCCATGTTTATTGATGTATCACACCACTTTTGTACTGTGACCATCATGAGGACTCCAGGTCTGAAGATTTGAAGAGCATAAATGACTACTGCCATCTAAGTTGTATTGATGTGTCACATTTAATCCTTGTTGTCTGGTGTATACATTGTTGTCACAAGTACCCTGGACTATGTGTACTCCTGAAACTAACCAGAGGTGTCTCAGTGCATAGTTTCACTTCCCTTTGGGTTCTACAAATGGCATCTGTTGAATGGCAATCAGTTACCACCACTTGAATTGTTTGGAAGGAAGGGGTAAGTGGGATCATCTTTTTCTAAAGAATAGATACTCTGACACCAGAGGTTTCTCAGGTAGCACTTGACTTTCCATATGTGCAGCCTGGCCAATGAACGGGATGACAAAAACAGAGGTTGACAGGTTTCCTGGATTCTCTGGAATGTTCTGGCTGCCAGATTGTCTAGCTGCTTTGGAAAAGGAGTGGAGTACCCAATCTTTTCTTGCAGGAGAGACTATTTTCAAGTGTTGGTGTCCAAGACATCTTCTTAGAAGCTGTATTAATAGTAAAGGGGGTTCAATCTGTGATCCAATTTTGCTGAGAGAAGGAATGGAAAAGTTGAAATGCCCTGTTCAGCTCTACTTCAACCCCACTCCGGACTTTTATTGAAATAGACTCACAAGACATGAGCAGATGTGAATGCCCTTCAGCCTGAGGTGAGCAAAAACTAGACATGAGCATTTTGTGAATAACATGGGAACAGGGGATAGCCTAAAGTGCAGGGAAGTTCCCTGTAAATGTTCCATCCTTTAAAGAGATGTCAGGTATTCTCTGCATTCCTTAATGATGTGGGTATTTAAGTAAGAATCCTTCATGTCCAGGGTGACAGGGAAACAGTGTGACAACAGAAGGGGTAACACAGCCTGAAGGATAAAGACTCTGAATTTCTCTGTCATGAGAAACTTGTTAGGCTCAGATGGGGGTCTAAAAGCGGCTTACACAGTCCATGTTTCCAAATACCATAAAAAGTCTGAAATACAACCTTTCATCTTGCCCTGAAAGAGGAACTCTCTCTAGGGCAACCAAGGACTGCTTGCAGCTTAAGATGGGTCTTGCCAGAGCTATATGGACTGGTGAAATGAGAAACATTCCCATAACGATAGAAATGATCAAACTCAGATCTTCTATCCAGTATTTATGAGCTCCTTTACCCTTAGGTCTGTGGTCAGCCTTTCTCCTGACTGGTGGTAGTGAGGAACAGCAGGGAAAGGGGAAGTCAGATTAGAGTGAAAGGCAATCGCTTGCCTAGGGAGGGAACCACTGCTCCTGGCCAACTGCCTACCTCAGTTTCTGCTGCCCCTTTTCAAATACCTCCTGATGACAGAATTTAGCAGGCATGCATGTCCTTAGGGGTTCAAGCTTCCAGGCTTAAGTGATTCCCTGTAAAGGTATGTGAGGGTGCAGTTACAAGTGTATCCTTGGATGGTTTAGGTCTTTTAGGTAGGTGTCACAGAGACATATGCATATGGATTTCTTGACTACCTTAGCTAACTTATGCATAGATTTCCTGACTACCTTAGCTAAGCAGGTGTAATTGTGTGCAGTTGTTTATTGACAGTGGTAGAGGCAGACAGACATGCCCCAATTCCATAAGGCAGGTACAGGTCTTACAGGTAGAGATGGAAGATTCTACGAGAAGCTGAGTTACCAGTAAATGTTAAGGAGTTCCTACCTGACTCGGCATCCCTAGAGTCAACAAACGACTCAGGTAAGTTCTAACATCAGCTTGTGGCTCTACATTCATAGGCATTTAGAAGTTTTAGTTATAACAGGATACTGATAACATTTAAAATTAACTGCTTAGGCCAATACCAACAGGTTCATTTTTATTGGGATATTATTATCAGCTAAAGTGCCATGACTGGAACTGGCAGAATTTAAATTAGGTACTCAATACAGAGTATAAGTGCCATGACTGGTACCAATAGGTGTTTAGTTAAGTGCAGAATAAGAAATATGTAATTTAAAAAAGAACAATATAATAGTGTACACACCAAATAGGGACAGATTAAGATATGGCAAACAGGAACTTAGCAGTGACATAGCTAAAGGTAGTACAAAGTAAGGCTATGACAACACAAGCTGACAAAATAGCTGACACAAACAGTATGCAGATTAGAGTAACACTTTTATGAATACAGCACATAAGAACAGATCAATAACAAAAATGTCTTTATGTGCAGTTCAAAACAGTGCGGTATAAGGGTCAAACAACAGAACACCAAAAGTATTCTGATAGTCTCTCATAATTAAAGCAGCATAAGAACAAAACCGTTAAATAGCAGACAAAGCCACTAAAAGACACTTTCAGGATCAAAGCAGTGTAAATGCAAGGAGGACCGTTTAAGAGCAATGCAGTATAACAGCAAAAACAATCAAACCTAGGAGATCAGAAGTTAGCAGCAATTAATAACATGCCAATGATTAGCAGAAGTAGCAGCTGAAGTCTGAGATCACAAATACAGTGCAATGAAAAAGTATTTGCCTTGTTCCTGATTTCTTATTTCTTTGCATGTTTGTCACACTTAAATGTTTCAGATCATTAAACAAATTTAAATATTAGACAAAGATAACCCAAGTAAACACAAAATGCAGTTTTTAAGTGATGATTTTATTTATTAAGGAAAAAAACTATCCAAACCTACATGGCCCTATGTGAAAAAGTAATTGCCCCCTAAACCTAATAACTGGTTGCGCCATCCTTAGCAGCAACAACTGCAATTAAGCGTTTGCGATAACTGGCAATGTGTCTTTCACATCGCTGTTGAGGAATTTTGGCCCACTTTTCTTTGCAGAATTGCTTTAATTCAGCCATATTGGAGGGTTTCCGAGCATGAACCGCCTTTTTAAGGTCATGCCACAGCATCTCAATTGGATTCAAGTCCGGACTTTGACTAGGCCACTCCAAAACCTTCACTGTGTTTTTTTTAAGCCATTCAGAGGCGGACTTGCTGGTGTGTTTTGGATCATTGTCCTGCTGCAGAACCCAAGTGCGCTTCAGCTTGAGGTCACGAACTGAAGGCCGGACATTCTCCTTCAGGATTTTTTGGTAGAGAGCAGAATTTACGGTTCCATTAATCACAGGAAATCATCTAGGTCTAGAAGCAACAAAGCAGCCCCAGACCATCACACTATCACCACCATGTTTGACTGCTGGCATGATGTTCTTTTTCTGAAATGCTGTGTTACTTTTACACCAGATGTAACGGGATGCACACCTCCTAAAAAGTTCAACTTTTGTTTAGTCAGTCCACAGAATATTTTACCAAAAGTCTTGGAGATCATCAAGATGTTTTTTGGCAAAACTGAGATCAGCCTTTATGTTCTTTTTGGTCAGCAGTGGTTTTCGCCTCAGAACTCTGCCATGCATGCCATTTTTGCCCAGTCTCTTTCTTATGGTCGAGTCATGAACACTGACCTTAACCGAGGCAAGTGAGGCCTGCAGTTCTCTAGATGTTGTTCTGGATTCTTTTGTGACCTCTTGGATGAGTCGTCGCTGCGCTCTTGGGGTAATTTTTGTAGGCCAGCCACTCCTGGGAAGGTTCAAAACTGTTCCATGTTTTCTCCATTTGTGGATAATGGCTCTCACCATGGTTCGTTGGAGTCCCAAAGCTTTAGAAATGGCTTTATAACCTTTTTCTAGACTGATCAATGTCAATTATTTTCAAAACTGATAGATGTCAATTACTTTGTTTCTCATCTGTTCCGGAATTTCTTTAGATCGTGGCATGATGCCTTCCTTTTCGGGATCTTTTGGCTTACTTCACTTTGTCTGACAGGTTGTATTTAATTGATCTCTTGATTCAACAGGTCTGGCAGTAATCAGGCCTGGGTGTGGCTAGTGAAATTCAACTTCGCTTTCCCAAATATATGATTAGCCACAGTTACTTCATGATTTAACAAGGGGGCAATTACTTTTTCCACATAGGACCATGTAGGTTTGGATAGTTTTTTTTTTCTTAATAAATAAAATCATCACTTAAAAACTGCATTTTGTGTTTATTTGGGTTATCTTTGTCTAATATTTAAACTTGTTTGATAATCTGAACCATTTAAGTGTAACAAACATGCAAAGAAATAAGAAATCAGGAAGGAGGCAAATACTTTTTCATTGCACTGTATATCCACATAAAGTAGTCTAAAACCCCAAAGGACTTTGTCAGCAACCACATTCTAAGTGCAAAACAAATGCAGACAACCTAACAAAGAGCAGCATGAGCAGAAAAGAAAAACAGCTAAACCCAACAGAAAGGGAACTTTCCTTTGTGGCTGGTTCAAAACAGATTAGAGGTGATGTTTACATGTGGAAGCAGTAAAGCTGCCAGGTTGCTTGCACCATAACACTATAATCTGTCAGAATCCAAGTGGAAAAATGGATTTACTTCTGTCTCCCCACCTCTCCTACTTGTTATGCAAGGATGTGTAGCAGTCAGCAGAATTTTCTTTTTAATGCAAAAATTTCTGCTGAAACAGAAATTTGCCATGGCCTGCACCACAATGGAAGTGACAAGATGGCGACAGCACCTCCACCCACTAAGAACAGTTCATAGGTTCATAGGTTCATACTAGGCTATCTGCCCGAGGGCATTTACAAGCCTAGCCCATCGTTTTGTGGCTTACGCCACCCCTTTAGTATGGGGAACTATACCCCTTATTTTGCTGTGCCTCTGTCGAGCAGTGACACTGAGGTAATCCCTGGGGTATATCTGCAATCTCCCATCATTGGTCAAGATTTCTCTTGAACAAGGCCAGCGAGGTGCTCTGCCTCACATGTACCGGGATTTTGTTCCACAGCATAGGGAGTCTTTGGGTGATGAATCTATCCCTCCAGCACGTCCTATTAATAGCCGTGTCGAGGTTTAAGTCTCCCGCCCTTGTGGCTCTGATGGATCTAGATTTTTTGAGGTGAAGCATATTCATCAAATCTGGGTTTGACATGGCCTTGTATGTTAGGCAAAGGTCACCTCTGAGCAAGCGGTAAGCGACTGAATAGAGCTGGAGTTCTTTCAGTCGGGCAGCATAGGACAGATTTTTGAGACCCTTTATCCTTTTGGTGAGGAACTTTTGTGGCCTCTCCAGCTGCTGCAAGTGTCGGGTCAGATACATTCCGAATGGGGCATTGTACTCAATCATGAGTGATGAGTAAAGGGAGACTATGACCTCCCTTGATCTAGATGAGAATCCCTTCATGATAAGGTGGGCAATGTAGAAGGTCTTCCTAACTACTTTAGCTACATGGGTGTCGAATGACAGACTACTATCAACCTGGGTCCCCAGGTCCCTGATAACTGTCCACTGTGCACAGAAGAAGTTATCAACAATAATCCCAAAACAACTCAAGCAAGCAAGGCCCACAGCTCCCTACAGGTAATGCTGTCAGAAACCAGATGATAAAGGGGTTTGACTGTAGTTCTCTTCCTCCTTGCTCTTCTCCTTGTTGTTCTCCAGGGATGTTCACTGGGCGGCAGTTCATCACAAATAATGTAGGGTCAAACAGTTCTGTTTTCTTTTTGACACCCAATTTGTAACCCTGGATGTTGCCCTAATAAACCCACTTATTCCTCTTTTGGGACAAGAGCCAGGCACCTTCTAGATTGGGTAAGGAGCCCACTCAGTCCCTGGCAAAAGGATCTAATCAGCACATTCATGCTTGGATAGGTGAGTATTGGGAAAAGAGTAAGAGAGTCTGCTAAACTCAGTGGACCCCCCCCCCCTCATAACTCCCCCTGCAGCTTCTAATCCCTCCAATAGCCTTCTTCTGCTCCACTATGTACTGCCCCCATGCAAAGCATACCTGCCTCCAAAAATTCTTTCTGGCTAGTGCTGTGTACAGTATGACAGCACATGTCCAGCAAGTCCATTCTCTGCAGATGAAACATCAAGTACTTCATCTAGAAATCAGCCAAGTGGCAAACCACAACCAGCTGCTCACTTCAATCTGTCCTAGTCCGTCCCATCCAGCAGCCAAGTGGCTAATCAAAAGTACATAGTCTGGGTAGCAGTCAAGGCTTTATTCATCTGAGCCATTGGAGCAGGCCTAAGACCTACAAAAATATGGCCTAGACCTACAAAAATATTACTCCAACTATCAGAAGACAGTGACTGCTCCTCATCTCACTAATAAGCAACAGTCTTAGTGCAATTTAGTCAAGTAGGTCCTGGAGCTCACTTCAGCTCTTTTTGTCAGAACACAGGTGGAAAAATGGCATGATTGCAGTTTTCATCCTTCCTTTTACAGTCTTTGCTGTAGTTGGATGCTCACTGGTCAGCAGCAAACCTCAAACAATGCAACATAAATACTTGCTAGCTGTCCCTAACTACCAACAACTTTAACTCTCCAAGAAAAAACAAATTTAAACTAAAGGAAACACATGTGAAATCAATCAAACTGGAACAGAGACTCATCAAAAGACAACAAAGTATGCAATCTATAAACCAAGAAATCCAAAACAGCTTTAAGAGAAGAAGTCACAGAGCACCGACATCCCTCACTAAGTCTCTTCATTACTTGGGGGAAAAATATCATAGATGTGATTTTTTTCTTTCTTTGCAGTGCTTGTTAAAAGATAAGATGCTTGGCCTGCTATGTTATAAACAGAGTGTCATCCTGGGAGTTTGTAGTGGCTATATTCATTTTTGATTTAAAAACCTCTCTGACCTTTCTAATGAACAGGAAATGCACTTGTGCAAACCAAGAACAATAAGTACACATTTTTCATTTTGACAAAGTATATTAGGCTGTTCTGTTTTCTACAATAAGCCATACATTCTGATTGTGTTGCCTCTGGCTCTGTTTTTCATGGCATCTGTTTTTTTGGTGTAGGTATAATAAATGATCTGAAGTAGTTAACTTCATTTGATCAGCAACCTGTGGGTATCGGATCCGAGCCGGCAGCTTTCCAAGCTTGAGATCCGAGCTCCAAACTCCTCCCCTTACTCATAATACCCTGCCATCTCCTTCCAACCCCCAGATTTCGTTTGACGCAGCTTCTACAAGCACGAGAGACAAGCTCCTGGTTAAGAGTTAGTGAGTTCTTGTTAAAATAATCTCTTTGCGATTTCTTTTCTACGAGTAGTGTGTGTGTCTGTCAGATTGTTCACTTATCGACCCTCCTTTTTCCTTCTTATCTTAGTTTCTTTAATACTTCTATCCTCCCCCTTAGTCTTGTGTGTGTGAGTGCGTGTGGTAAGTGTTTAGGATGGCCGAAGGCTCTAAGGCCATTTTCTCTAAATGCTCTGAGTGTGGCCATAAGCTCTCCCCAGCCGATGGCCACACTCAGTGCGTTATTTGCCTGGGGGTTGCACACCTCTCATCGGGCTGCCATATTTGTGCAGCTTTTAACCCCTGGGCGCTGAGGGATACGAGGAACAAGCTTATCCTGGCGGGTCTTATACCCTCGGACTCGGCTTCTTCCTCCTCTCCCTCAGTGGCTTCAGCCATGGCTGTTCAGCCTACTACCTTGTCTCCCCTGGCTGGGACTCAAACTCCTGTTGTTTGCCAGGGAGATAAAGAATCAAGAAAAATAGAAAGGAGAGAGAGGGAGAAAGAGAAGGAGAGAGAAAGAGATAGACAGAAGCACAACAGCCACAAGTGCCGGGCCGAGTTAGCCCCTTCGGCCCCGCCGGCTAAACTCCTTTCTTCCCCTCAGAAGATTCCCCGGTCCTCCCCCTCTTGGCTCCGTTCTCCACACTTCTCGCTGGAGGCAGAGGAGGAGCCCCAGCCATCTTTGAGGTCGTCGCGGCGGCCCTCCAGGCCAGCTTCGGCGGCCTCATCTAGGTCTACCCGAAGCCTTTCCGATGCCGACATGGACCGGATGATGTGTCGCTTTCTACAGACCCAGATGCAGATGGGAGTGCTCCTGCCTCCCCCCCCTCCGGGGGGGGGGGGGGGGAGTTCAGCCACCTTTTTTGCCCCATAGCTCCTTCTCCGACCCACTATCGGGTTTCGACCCGTCGGATCCGAGTAGTCTCGGAGCCGGGGAGTCGTCGACGCCGATAGTGGTTGCTACTTCGACACCGGCTGTACCTTCGAGTTTACCGGATCCTTTTCTGGATCCGAGCTCTCAGGGCCAAGGGCTGTGCGTCGGATCCGAGAGGCTGGTGCATCTTCAGCTCCTTTGTGGTCGAGGCACACCTCTCTTTCGTATCCGATCGCTTCAGCTCCGGCTTCGGTCCCCACGTCGGACCCGAGGGTGTTGATCATGGATCCCAGACAGAGCGGTTCACCCTCGGCGTTCGACGTGGTGGAGAGGGTTCTCTCGAGAGGTTCGAGACTCCTGCTCTTACTACGGGTCCAGCCACCACTCCATTGCATATGGGCCTGTCCTCCATCGTCCGGCCCCAGGGACAGCCTGCGTCAATGTCCCAGACAGTTCCTTCGGAGGAACAAGATCCTGTTGGTGAGCTCTCCTTGGACAGTCCCCCCCCCCCCGAGGAGATCCCTCACAAACGCAAGTGTAAGAGGAGGCACTTGGACTCCCCCGAGTCCCTCACGGAAGACACCAACTTAGAGGAAGGGGAAGGTTTCCCCAGGTCACCCCCCCCCCATGAGGACATCTCCTTTGGAGACATTATGGAAATGCTGCGCTTAAAGGGGATGTGGGCAGCCCAAAAGCCTTCCTTGGATGAGTCGGTGTTTCTGGAGGCATTCGACACAGGCCCGTCTACCTCTTGGGTGTCCCCTCCGGCCGACCCCCTGGTGTACCTGATCACTACCAGGGCGTGGAAGGAACCGGACACTGTAGAGCCAATCCCCAGGAGGCCTGATAAGATTCTTAGCACCCCGGTGGATAGGACAGCGTGGAGCAAAGGTTCCCCCGTAGATGCCATGGTGGTAGCGGCTGCCAACAAGAAGGAACTAGCTCAGGATAGTTCCTCGGTCCATCCTCCTGATAAGGAGTCTCGGACGATGGACCATATTGGAAAGTGGATGTTTGCTTCAGCTACCTTCTCTATAAGGGTGCTGAATTACTTGGCCCATGTTATTAGGCTCCAGCGAGATCTGGTCAAAGAATATGCTGAGTCTCCCCCAGAGTACATGTCGGCCGAGGACAAACGAACCTTCTCGACTCGCATGGCCAATCTAAAAGCTGTGTCAAACATGTCTATGCGGCTACTCTCCCATGCCACGGAGGGAGCCGCTAGAGCCAGCGGATCAAGTATCGCCTTAAGGCGTCACGCCTGGCTCAGACTTTGCGGAACCCTTCAAGGCATCCTTCGCTAATGCTCCCTTCGACGGTTCTACCCTATTCGGGAAAACCGTCCGAGATACGCTGGTTTAGAGCGATAAAGACGGGAAGATGCTGTCTGCCGTCGGAATCTGCTTCTCAGCTCCTCAAAGGTCCTTTTCTAAAAACCAGAGAGGACAAAAGATGTGGTTCCGGAAGTCTCAGCAGTCCCTTTACACTCCATCCTTCAGAGGCAGAGGGGGACAAAGTGGATGTCGGCCCAGAAGCAGAGGTGGCCCGAAAAATTTTGAGTCGCGAGAACCTTTCTCTGATCGACCCACGCAGCAGCCCTGAGGGGTTGCCCAACCGCTCCTCTCTGGAGGCAGTCGGGGAGCATTTTTCGAAACACCTGGCACAATGAGAGTCCATCACGACGGATCGCTGGGTGCTTGGTGTAATATCCAGAGGTTACTCTTTCCCCTTCGTAAACTTACCCCCTCGATCAAGGCGCCTCCCTGATGTACCACCCAGTCAGAGGAAGGCTGCAGCTTTAGAAATAGAAAAGCTGCTAGAAAAAAGAGCCATCCAGCACATCCCCCCAGACCAGTTCGGGTTAGGCAATTACTCCAGGTTCTTTTTGGTGCCAAAAAAGACGAGGGACTTGAGGCCAATCCTCGGCCTTTCTATTATGAACCTCTTCATTGCCAAGGAGAAATTCCGGATGGTCACACTTCAATCTATTCTCCCCCTGTTGCAGTAGAATGACTGGATGTGCTACATAGACCTCAAGGACGCATACTACCACATTGTCATGGACAGGTGTTCCAGGAGGTTCCTCCGCTTTTGGCTAGGGGCCAGTCACTTCCAGTTCAGGGTCCTACCCTTCGGCCTCACCACAGCCCCCAGGGTGTTCACCAAGGTCGTAGCGGTTGTAGCAGCTCACCTGAGGCTTCAGAGAATACAGGTTTTTCCATACCTAGATGACTGGCTCCTTACCGCTCCCACCAGGCATCTACTTTGCTTAGCCAGGGATCATTTCCTGCTCCTGGCTTCCCAGTTAGGGATCACTAGAAACCACAGGAAATAGTTTCTTCAACCTGCCCAAGTCCTGGACTTCATAGGGGCCAGGATAGACACGCTTCAAACCAAGGCTCCCTACAAGAAGGCACAGTTCCCCAAATTTGGAAACAAGCCTTTATTATACCATTACACAAAGGTGGTAACAATAATAACATTACTAATTTCCGTCCCATAGCCATCCTGTCCCCCATTTCAAAAATCCTTGAAAAATGTGTGCAACTTCAACTCCTTCCTCACCTCCTAGACAACAATCTTATAACTCCCACACAGCACGGTTTCAGACCTAATCATAGCACCATGACTGCCCTTCTCTCCTTCCTTGAAATCGTAAATAAAGCCTACAACTCTGGACAAATTGTTTCCACCTTATTCCTTGATCTTTCCAAAGCCTTCGATATTATCTCACACAGCCTGCTCTTAACTAAACTCTCCAAACTCTACCTATCCTCCTCCTCTTTGAACTGGTTCTCTAGCTATCTATCTAACAGACATCAAGCTGTAAAATGGAAAAAAGCCACTTCCTCTTTCCTTAGTACCCCTAGTACCCCTACCGGAGTTCCACAAGGCTCCATACTGGGTCCTCTGCTCTTCAATATCTTTATTAACAACTTCCACAAATCAATCCCTTTCTCTAGCATCATCCAATATGCAGATGATTCTACTATCATCTGCTCTGCCTCTTCTATCACTACACTACAAATACTTACTCAAGATGCCTTCTCTTCCACAGAGCAATGGATGCTAAGCAATCATCTAGCTCTCAATGCTACCAAGACCAAACTAATGTTATTTACTCCCTCCAAAGTCACTCCTCCCAACATGAACTCATTCTTAATTACTAGTCAAAACAACTCACCTCTCGAAATAGTGTCAGAGACCAAACTACTTGGGGTCCACATCGACAACCAACTTAAATTTAACTCCCACCTACAAAAAAACATCAAAAAACACATAAAAAACTTGGCATGCTGTATAGACAGAATGCCTACCTCACATCCACCACTAAAATCACTCTCTCTATTTCCTTCCTTATCCCCTCCCTTCTCTATGGTGCCCCACTACTAACTAATCTTCAGTCCTTGTTAAAAAAACAGCTTACCTCCTGCTATAACAAAATTGCAAAATTAAGCCACCAGCCATAAGTCTTCCACTCACCACTGTCTCTCCCTCCATAAACTAAAATGGCTAGAACTTCCCAATCAACTAACTTACACTCAACTAACTCTAGCCCATAAGCTTATTCTAAACCCCTCCAACTGTCCCTCCCTTTCCTCTGCCTTTAAAATGCACCTACCTAACAGAGTTCTAAGGTCTAATAATCAAAATCTACTAGAAGTGCATAAACCTACTCATCCCCCAGGCAAAAACCTTCTTTCCTTCAGCCTCGCTCGCCTCTGGAACTCCCTACCACCAAACATCCGCACTACCTCTAACCACTCTACCTTCAAGAAGTCTCTTTTCTTACACCTAGCATCACAGTGGGAATGCTCTTGCACCCACCCCACATAACCAACTCTACTTAATGTCCTTTAATATCATAACCTACTATGTTTGTTCTCTAATCTGTATTTATGTTTTGCATTTGTTCTTTTGCTAGCATGTTTTTTTTTTTTTTTTTACTTTTATTCTGCCTACATTCTATTAATAACTTTCTGTACCTAGATTGTTACTGTCAAATGTTAATGTACATTTATTTTTTGGAGCTTTTCTCCCCGGGACTCCATTGAAAATGGGTTCTTTAAGGCCCAATGGACTATCCTGGTAAACCAACTGCAATAAATAAGGCCTTTTTGACGTCGGACAGACTTCGCAGCCTGACCCTCCACGTCTTAGCCGTCCTTCAACCTCAAGCCCCGTCGGCAGAACTAGTCCTGAGAGCTTTAGGGTCCATGGCAGCAGCAATCAACCTTTCACCCTTAGCGTGCTTACACATGAGAGTCCTCCAGTGGACTTTGCAGGTTTAGTGGTCGATCTTTCAACATCCGTTGGACTCTCCGATCCGCCTCAGCAGAGTTTGCAGGGATTCTTCATGTGGTGGACCCAGTCTCGGGAAGGACGACCATTTATAATGCTGCAACTCCAAGCCACATTAACCACGGACGCTTCTCACCTTGGGTAGGGGGGGGGCATCGCATAGGCAGGACTGTCCAAGGTATGTGGACTCAGACAGAGACCATGCTGCATATCAATGTTCTGGAGATGAGAGCAGTGCTTCTAGCATTGCAGGCCCTTCATGCCCTTCTCCCTCCAGGGACTATTGCAATTCAGACAGAGAACACGTTGGTGGTCTGGTACATGAACAAACAGGGGGGAGCCAGGTCTTACCCTCTTTGCTGAGAGGCCATGAGAGTTTGAGATTGGGCAATATCCACCAACCGCTTTCTGTTAGCAACACACATTCCGGGTCGGTCCAACATCCTGGTGGACAAGCTGAGTCGAACTGTCCTTTCACCTTACGGGTGGTCTCTGAACCCCTTAGTAGCTAATCAGATCTTCCGCGAGTGGGGCCAGCCTTGCTGCAATCTCTATGCATCGCATTCAAACGTGAAGTGCAGCGGGTTTTTTGCTCTAATCCCCCCCAGGAAAGCCCCAGAGACGCTCTAGTTCATACTTGGCCATCTGTTCTTCTTTATGCTTATCCTCCTCTTCCATTGATGACAAAATTCTTACAGAAAGCCGATCAGTTGCGGAACAAGATTATCCTCATAGCCCCATTCTGGCCTTGTCAAACCTGGTTCCCTTTTCTACGGTCTCACCTCATAGCTCCTCTTTGGACCTTAGATCCCATCCCAGATCCGATACCTCACCTGTTGGGATTGGAACCCCCGAATCTGGTCGACCTCAAGCTCTCAGCTTGGTTGATTCAGTTCCATTAGTTGCTAGGACTCCCGGTATCTCGTCAGCAGTGAGATCAATCCTGGTAGCGGCTCATAAGCCCTCTACCAGGAAGGTTTACAACAGCAAATGGAAGAGTTTTTCCATCTGGGCCTCCGATAGGAATATGGACCCTTTCACTGCTCCTATTCCGGCAGTGCTTGATTTCCTATCTCACATCTTCCAACAAGGGGCCATCTCTTCTACTGTAAAGGTACAGATGGCTGCTATATCCCATTTCCACACTGGAGACAATTTCAGTCCCTTAGCCTCCACTAAAATATGTAAGACTTTTTTGAAAGGCACCTTTCTCTTAAGGCCTCCCATTAGAAATGTCGTTCCCCATGGGACTTGACTTTGGTCCTTCAGGCTCTCACCGGACCCCCTTTGAATCTGCAGCTTTGGTTGAATTGAAATTCCTATGTTGGAAAACTGCCTTCTTAATAGCTATCACCTCAGCCAGAAGGGTGTCGGAACTTCAGGCCCTCTGTATTAAGCCTCCGTATCTTGTCTTCCATAAAGACAGGGTCTCTCTCAGGACTAATCCAACCTTTTTACCTAAAGTGGCTTCTGAGGCGAACATCAATCAGTCCATTAATCTACCAGTTTTTTTCCCTATCAGAATAAAGGGGAATATAAACTTCATCTTTTAGATGTGCATAGACAGTTGCGCTTTTACTTGCACAGAACAGCTGCCTTTCGAAAATTTGAGCAGCTCTTTGCTTCTTTTGCGAAGCCCTTCTTGGGGAAGCCTGTGTTGAAGGTGACTCTAGCCAAATGGATCTCTAGCTGCATTTTACTTTCATACAAGATTTCTGGTCTGCCTGAGCCCTTAGGCGTCCATGCTCACTCAACCCGTTCAATGGCTACTTCTGCTGCCTTTTGGTCAAAGACTCCCCTGGATGACATTTGTTCTGCGGCTACTTGGGCCTCTTCACACACCTTTATCTCTCATTATAAGTTGGATTTGATCTCCAGAGGTAGAGCAGCCTTTGTCTCTGCAGTGCTCCAGAATATCCTTCCTTGAGGACATCCCAAGTGTTTCGGTAGCTGGGGACTCTGTCCCACAGGCTGCTGATCAAATGAAGTTAACTACAGATAAAGAAGTTATGTACTCACCATAACGTTCCATCTGAGTAGGTAACTTCATTTGTCAGCAACCGACCCTCCCTCCTTCCCCCTAACTGGGTTCTTTAGATACCTGGACCATAGTATGGTCCCAGTTTTTCTTAAACCTTAGGTTAGGTTTTTACCTGTCAGATTGTGGTATTGTCTTGTGATATTGTATAAATGGGCAAACGCGATCTGGGGGTTGGAAGGAGATGGCAGGGTATTATGGGTAAGGGGAGGAGTTTGGAGCTCGGATCTCAAGCTTGAAAAGCTGCCGGCTCGGATCCAGATCGGATCCGATACCCACAGGTTGCTGACAAATGAAGTTACTTACTCAGATGGAATGTTATGGTGAGTACATAACTTCTTTTTTTATTAGAAATTGGTCTGGACTTTTGAACCCTGCATTCTTTCATCTACATCTACTGTAGGATCTTATTTCAAAACTGTTATTAATCTCTTTTAATCCTCATATCCTTTGAAATGCATGGTTTGTAATTCATACTGTGCCATAATTTTTGAAATGCACTGTTAATGTACATATAATGTAGTGTATGTAGTGTCTTCAGTCTTTGTGTGTAATATACAGCCCTTGCCTTAAAGAAGGCAAAAGTGTTCCTGAACTCACTTATTTGGTTAACAAATGAACACCGCATAAATATGAGCTCAATTTTGTTGTGAGGCAAGGTGATATATTTGAATAACTCCTGTCAGAAGATGAAATTGAAAATAATTCTGTAAATTTTGGAGGACAGAAAAGGTTGGTACTACTAAAACTGTTCAATCACTGCAGAGGCTGAAACAGACACCTTCACCTGCTGCACAAGTCAGCCATACAGTCGCTAAAATTATTCCAGTTTCCTGCTGAGCCACACATGCTATCCTAATTTTGGTCTTTGGATAAAAAAAAAAAAACAGATGCAGTTTTAACTACAAGTGGCATCAGTTTTTCTTCTGTAATTTACAACCTTTTTGTGTATCAAAGTGATTTGCTCATAAAAATGAATGTACCTTGCAATCACTGTATGTGGTGCACAATGCAGTACAGCATTTTTGCTCCACTGGCAATAGCTTTTGGCTGCTTCTTTCTTGATAATCTATTTCAAAAAATACTGTTTAACCCATGATTTTGTCACCGAGGTTAAGCAGTAAACTTTAATCTCAGTGATGTTAACTAAGGGAAAGTATGTGGTGCGTGCATAGATGTTAATATATGCATCATCTTGCACGTGCAAAGATGCATGCATTGAAGTCTATGAACAAATCTCACATTACTCTTCAGTTGACATTACTGAGGGAGACACTAAATGTATTTGGGCCTTGGTTTAATAAAAAAAGTTTATGAAGCTTTTTAATGGCTCAAATAAGTAAGGAAAATAAGGAATTAAAATAATGCATTTATATTGCGACACTTAACTCATTAAATGGTGTGATGTACTTTGGAAAGTGAACAAACCGCTTTAATCAAAGCATATTTCAAAACTGCTAAATAAAAGCAAAATTACTACTTTGTTCTGTTAAAGTACTCTGTTACACAGTCAGGCATCAGCCAACAATGAATTTGTCATTTAGGTAAGTAAAGACAAGGAATCCTCCATTTGAAACCCACCCAAGTGCAGCTAATAAGGATATTACTTGAGTTTTTTCTTATGAATGACACTAGAAAAATATCAATCTGCTCCTAGTTTACTAGGTTTATGTACACATTAGTGGGCTGAGGCATTGTAGTAGTTGAACAGCCTTACTGTCAATGTTTTTTATCAGCATACAGCACACCACATTATATATCTGTTTTGCAGTACTCACTACATTTAATTCCCAAATCAAAACCTACAGTATACTGCTAACCATACTCATCCAGTAAAGAAATCATTACATACTACAATTTATTCACTGATCAGTTTAAATGCATTCATGCCAATAAAAAAGGCAAAACATATCTACAACTCAGCCTGAAAGCTGTAGCCAACAAGGGCAATTCCCTCACCACCCACTCACTTCCCTCAAACATTCAACCCTTCCATCTATACCTCTACTGTTAAGAGGCTTTATACTTGTACAATACACTAGTTACTCATGGATGTTATACCACCTACCATCACAATTTTTGTAAACTGAAATGTAACCATTCCTACTGAAGTCTGTGCTCTTTCACATCAACATTTTCCCGTTTCAGCAGTACTCCCTCACATGCCTCATGACTCAAATGAAAACAACCTTAGCTAACTTATCCTTTTTCCATTATCTACCCTCCCATCCTTATGTTTCCATTTAAGTTTCCCTAGGATCCCTCCATCACTGTGGGATCCCATTCCCTGAAGAGCCCCCAAAACTGCATGCAGAGTGCTTCACCTGAGGTCTCAGCAGTGCCTTATCCAACACCATAGTAAACTCCTTATTCCTGCACCCAAATTCTCTTCTAATATAATCTGTTATTTTAATTGCTTCTGCTACAATTTTTATTCTGCTAATTGTTATTACACAGAACACCCAAGTCCTTTTCAATCAGACAAGCAATAAGCTAGTAAGTGTCTTAGATTACCTTGGACTCTGCAGGTAAAAGATATATTGCTGAAGTCAAGAAAGACATTATCCAGTGATATTTCGTTAATGTGACCACTGTGCTTTCTACTACCTTATTTACTTATTAGATTCTTTCTTTTACTTGTCAAGATGTCTCTCCCTTAAACAGTTTAAAGAAATCCCAGCCTCCATTCTAGTTTCTTAGCAATGTAACTGAAAGGTCTGAACCCATCAGTGATCCCTGCTGTAATCTCAATGACCACTTCACCTCTTGCCTTAAAAATACCATTAACATCCATTCCCTGCAAATCAGTTCTAATACAGTCTGAATCTACTTTACAGTAATCGATCCATTTTCTGCACAGTGCTAAAATTGTAAGCCTAACCATGCTCTTACATTTCAGAAAAGTCTTCCCAACAACCCTCTAATTTAAAAGTGAGCTGTGCTGAACAAACTTATAAATACAATAATATGTTTACGCACAAACTGCAAAAGGATGGTGCTGATGTGTACACTGGGAAAGGGGGCTGGGTTGTCATCCTATGCACATCTGTCTCTGAAAGGTAGTCTACTTATTCAGATTTAACTTTTTAGCTAGACAGTTAACAGCCATGCAGAATGTAAACGTATTGGAGTCATACAGCATTTCATTCCAGTTTACTGATCTGCTAAATAAAATCTTACCTGATGTAAAGCATAACTTAGCAGGACAACAGCATAATAATATAAGGGGAACCCTTCTTCAGACTTCACATGTGGTGTCCACCAAACCAGCAGAGCAAAACCCAGGCCCATTAACAGTCTGTAAAATCAAAACAGCAGTTGGTTTCATTAGCAAGCACTACTGTAAATTCAAAATGAATCTTGCACTACGTTCAGTGATGCAGGTATATTAACTTCTAAATATTTGTCTAGTGACCTTTAATGCTGTAACTGCTAGCAGTATCAAATACGGTTACCCTTGACTTTTTTACACAAATGAAAAGCAAAGAATATTATGCCCATTTTTGTAATGTGGCTGCTTAGCCTATCTGCTATGTCTTCTATGTAAGAAATTATTTAAATTTCTTTCAGGCCACTTCTGCAAATGAAAAAGTAAAAACTGATCTGACAACATCAGGAGCTATAGTAAAACTTTGGGTGGTATTAATAGTCATTACACATGCTCAGAGGGTATGTGCGCTGGTTGCAAACAAACACAAAAGGGATGCTATCAGTAGACAGTCTAGGGTTGCCAACTATCCAGAATTCTTCCGGACTGTCCGGAATTAGGGGACACTGTCCGGAAAAAAGGAGAATGCCTGCATTGTCCAGAAAAAATGGTGCACATTTTCTTTTAGTTTAAGAAAAATTACATTTTTTTTTTTTTTTTTTTTTTTTTTTTAGGAGTGTTGTTCTTTAAGAACACCCTTTGCATCCGGGTGCAGAAGATGAAAACATCTTTGCGACTGTTGTTTACGTCTGTCTTCCACGCGTGCGGAATTTGAATTAGAAAGAAGATGTTTGGGACTGTATACTGAGAAGCTCCAGGCAAAGCATGAGTCCGGCTGGTGTTTGCTCTGAGCTTTCTTTAATCCAGTCATAACTGTGGCGCACGCAATTTTTTTCCCCCCTCAGCTTTCACCTTTAACTGAGGTAAGACTCCTCTTTTTTCTGAGTTACTTTGGCAAAGATTTATGATTTTACTGCATTTCCTTTTCCGGGGCTAAATAATAACCAAGTGTAACTATCAGCATTCTTATCGGAGAGAATGCCAAGTTCGGTAGTAGTTTAACTGTTCCATTTTTAGGATGACTTTGTAGTAGAACGCCGAAATAGTGCATCTTGTAACATCCGATGAAGAAAACTCGGCCAGTTCTTGTTGTTTCACTATGCTAGTAAGTAAATATGTGAAATATTTTCTAACAGTTTGTGTTTGCTAAGCCTCAAAAGAGCATGTTACTACATAAAGAACTGCAACATTTAGCATTTTTGAAAAATACATAGTAAAGTAAATATAAATATTTATGTATCAATACTTAAATATCTTAGCCCCTAGGTTACCGGTTTTGTTTGGCTTTCCAAAAACTCACAAAAGTTTATCACAACCCCCCTTTCGTCCTATTGTTGACAGTCGCGGATCTATCACCTTTGCATGTGCTAAATTTATTGATAGCATTCTAAGGCCCTTAATCAACCAGGAACCTCAGATCTGTAAAGATTCCTGGAGTTTCCTCCATGAAATTAAAAAGGTTCCTTTTGACGCAAATTCCTGGTTTTTGACCATTGATATCAAAGATCTTTACACTGTTATACCACAAGACCTTGGTATTCAATGGGTTCGTGAATTTCTTTTTGATAAAAAGATTGACGATAACATTATTTATTTGGTTGAGACACTATTGGAAATTGTTCTAAATAACAACTTTATGTTGTTTGATAAAAAAATCTATTTACAAAAATCTGGGGTGGCTATGGGGTCGCCCTGTGGAGGGAGTTTCGCCAATTGTGTGTTGGCGTATTGGGAAAAGACCATGTTGTTCTCTGATGTCACTTTTAGGAAAAGTGTCGCCTGGTACACAAGATACCAGGACATGTTCCTTATTTGGAAAGCATCACCTTCCGAAGTTCCCAATTTCCTAAGTACTATTTCCAGCATGACTTCCTTTTTGGAATTTACACATAATTTGCAGAAATCTAGTATTAATTATTTGGACATCTTAGTTATTAAAGACGAGTTGAATTTGAGATATAAGAGTGTTATTTACCGAAAGCCCACTTACTCTAATGCATTCTTGCATTTCACTAGCTGTCATCCTAGTTATCAAAAGAAAGCAGTAGTGAAAGGCCAGATGGTAGGGGCGGCCAGAATGGTGGCTGATTTTGAAGATTTTTTGCTTGAATGTGAACAGCTGAGTCAAATGTTTGTGAATAGAGGTTACCCTTCTTCACTGTTGTTTGACATTAGAACAGAAGTAACAAACAAAAGAAGATCAGGGTTCTATAAACCAATTCTTTCTTCCTATGGCACCATTTCTGAAACCGCCCCTACTAGCGAATTTAGATCTGATAATGACACCACTAACCAGTCCCCTCTTGGAATTAGGTTTTTTTGCACATTTTCTGTGGATCATTATGAGATCAGGAAGGTGCTTAATAAATATTGGGCTTTGATTTTGGATGACAATTTTTTGTCCCACCAGTTAGGTGAAGTTCCTAAAATAACTTTTAGAAGGGGGCGCAATTTAAAAACTATGCTGGAGTTCCAACCGCAACCTTTTAGTCAACGTACTTCAGGAATGACTAAGTGTGGGAGATGCAATCAATGTAAGCATGTATTAACTGATTCAAAAGTTAAGATTAGGAATGAAGAATATAAAATAAAAGGGAAACATAATTGTGAGACAAACAGCGTGGTCTATTTGGCTTTGTGTCAAAAATGCACTGCTTTTTACATAGGGAAAACAGAAAGGAAGCTCAAGCAGCGCATTTATGAACACACATATGCTATTTCCAGGCATGATTTGAATAATGCCCTTGCAAGGCATATAAGTGTTTCTCCTGACCATTATTTTAAGTTTACAATTTTGGGAAAAATAATGGTGGATAATAAGGGTGGCGCTTGGCAGACTCATTTAGAAATAAATGAACTGGTTTGGCAGATTCGTACTGGTGCATATATGCACCCTGGTTTAAATGAGTATGTTTCTATTGCTTGTGTTTTAAAACTTTTATCTATGAAAAGGTAGATGTATTGTGTTGGTACATGGTGGTAGCTTGTACAAACTGTTACAAAAAACACAATTTGCTTTATGTTCTTATATGAATTAGGTAAATTAACTAAGTGTGTGAATGTTGCCTATTTTATAGTTTATGATGCCAAACATTTAATGGATTTTTTATTTGGTATTATTTATTTTAATAAAAAAAATTTAAAATTAGATTAATTATGAAAGTGTATGTATTTACACATGCACATATACTCTGCTGTGAAGAAGAGCATAGCTATTTTATAAAGTTTTCTTAATTATTGTGTTTTACATTTAACACGCTGTATTTATCCAATTAAAGTTGATTGCATAATTGAAATTGTTTTCTATAAAAATGGTAGGTAGTTGTTTGTAAATTTGTCTGATGAAGGAGAGACATTGGGCTCCCCGAAAGCGTTTTTTTGCTAACCTTATTTATTAAAGCAGCCTACTTGGGATTGTGTACCATGGCTCATCTTTGTTATTTCTGGTCGGTATATGTTTAGGTAGTTTAATAACAAAAGGGAATGCATCATTTTGTGAGTTTTTAATTTAAAGCAGCAGTAAAATGAGTTGTCAGACAATGTTATGTTGTAGCATTTCCAAATCTAAGCAAAAATAACTTGGTACTTTACAAAGAACAACAGTGCATCACTTCAACTGATATTTGTCCCTGGGGATTTTCTTACTGAAGCTTCCAGGCTGCTGGTACTTATGAGTAATTGATTTGCTGTTTGCCTCTTTTGTTTTACTTCATTGTTATTGACTTATGAGTAATTGCCCTGAGGGGGACAGAAGGAAGGGGAGCTTTATTAGCAAGCATTAGTCCTAGACGGAATGCTAGTCCATTGCAGGATACATGAGTTTGGTGCTGTGGCAGTACACAGAATAAAAATGATATCAAACCTCTGGGCCCGGAAGAGTCTCAAAAAGTAGAATGTAAAACTGGTTGTCATTGCTAGATTTTAGGCTTTGTCCAGATTTCTTGCACTGTGTTTGAGGTGTGTGCGAGAAAGTGAAATGCCCTAGTGAGGCTTAGCAGGTGGTTACTAATTTGCTTAGGCTCAAGCCCTGTACCTTAGGTACAGGAAATCAAGAGCCTGAATACTCTACCCCAGCTACCAAGCTGCGTTTTCAGGTGCATTTTTCAAGGAATTTAGTTTCAAGTATCTCTTCAAGGAATTGTGAGCTTCAAGGGAAAAGAAGATTATTGCCGCTCATGCTATGTCTGTTTACAATGTGCAACTGTTTTGTTTAGCAATATCACTATTGTGGTTTAGAAGTTTAAAGCAGTGTTAATAGCACAGCAGGTAGCATACTTGTACATTGATCTAGAAGGCTGTGGGCTCTACTCCCACAGCATATAGATGGATTGCTCACACTGTGTTGTATTTTAATAGGGTAGGGTGCTACAGTCCTGAGTATGTCCTCCTTTGGATGAGATGTCTAGTAACTATGAACCTGTTTTCAGTTTGCCATCCATTTCCTATTGCAATATTACCCAGCTTACCATTTTTAATGTAACATAGGCAGTCAATTCTTCAAGGGCAGCATGCATTGATTTGTAGATGAAACACTGAAATATAAAATTGTTTGCTAGCAGCAACCTTTTCATTAGTTATAGATCTCTTTAATGTGGAATTATTTAGATGAATTTTACTTCTGCAGACATTGTGCATACTGACTGATATTGGTGGATTCTAATGACAGAAGTTTGAAAGGCCTTTTATGGTTGAAATGTTCTGAATTTGGGCAGTTTTGTCATTATTGGTTCATGTGTTTTGTTTCAATGCTTATTGGCAAAATGTTTAAAACTATAAATTTAACACACGGTCTAACAAGTGGTGTTGTATTATACAAGGGATATAATTTAATTCTGTATTATAATTTAATACAGTCAGGAAGGTGAATCAAAGAACTTTTGCATGGCCTTAAAAATGTATACAGTCAATTAATTAATTTATTATATGGATTTGACTACTATATTTTTGAAATTCATACATAATTATAGTATGGACCAGTTGTCCTTTCTAGACGTTCTTCTCACTAAAGATTATACGAACAAGTTTGTTTCAAAAATATATAGAAAGGAAACCTACTCCAACTCCTTAATCCATTGCTCAAGTACACATCCACTGAAACAGAAAAAAGCTATTGTAAAGGGGCAATTTGTTAGGGCAGCCCAAATGGTTTCAGTTATGGATGATTTTCTCAGTGAATGTGAAAACTTGAAATGCATGTTTTCAAGGAGAGGCTATCCGTACAAATTTATTACTGATATTACGTTGGTAGTAGTAAATAAAAGGGAGAGAGGGCATTTTAGTACTTTACTATCAGACATTGATACCAGCATCACCAGTATTAACAATTCCACTCAATGCTTAAATGTGGAGAACCAAGAAACAAAAAGGGACTATAAGATGTCTTTCATTACCACATACACTAATAAGTTATATATTAAGAAAAATCCTAGAAAAGAACTGGTCCATACTAAATCATGAAAAAGCCATTAGACCATTTATTGACTCACATCCTGCCATAGTATTTAAGAAGCGCAGAAACTTAAAGAACATATTTGAGATGAAACCAAAGGGAATGAATAATGCTGGGCACATGAAAAAGTGTGCCATGTGTAACTATTGTAAACATGTTAAGGAAGTTAGCACTTTTCTGATAAACATTGAAGTAAAACTTCATCAAAAATACAATTGTGGATCTCAAAGGATTATTTATTGCGCTCTATGTAATTGTTGTAGCTGTTTTTACATTGGAAAAACAAACCGTAAATTAAAAAAAAATGTATCTATGAGCATTTGTATGACATAAAAACAAAAAACATACAAATGCACTTAGAAAGCACAAAGCACATAATGGAAAATACTGGTCATTCTTTTAATTTTACAGTCATTGATAACATTAAAACAGAACCTCGAGGTGGAGCCTGGTCTCTTTTATTAAAACAGAAGCTCGAGGTGGAGCCTGGTCTCTTTTATTAAAAGAGAACCTCGAGGTGGAGCCTGGTTTCTTTACAGAACCTCGAGGTGGAGCCTGGTCTCTTTTACTAGAAAAGAGGGAGCTTTACTAGCAACTGCATCTTAATGCATCTAGTTGGCCAGGCTTAAATAAACACATTTCTATCAGCTCTCTTTTAAAATTAAAAGTCATAGAAAGATAATACTATTTTAATATTTATTTATTCATTATTTATGTATTTTTAAACACCATTTTATCTATGGTTTTATGCTACAATGAGAGTTTTTTACCATCTATTTATTTCATCTTATACAGATTTTATATGTTACATATATAATATAGTCTTTTACATGGCTTTTCCTGTAAGGGGGTAAGGGGGTGTGTCAGTTTAAATAATGTATTAACTGTTTAATGATTTTTTTACCCAGTTTTTCTGTACTATATAAAGTGATTGTGTGATTATATTTATTATCTGATGAAGTTCTGAAGTGGTCAGGACGAAAGCGCTTATTTGTTTTATTCTCTTCAATAAACTCCAGTATTGGCTTTATTGAATTTGGCCTGAATAGGTGCATTTATTTACTGTGGAGTGGTTCTTCCTCCTGTTCCTGCTTGGCATTTTTGTGACCTAGGGTTCACTAAAATGCAGACCCTCTTACCTACCAAGGAAATTTAACAGTGTCAGCATCACAGCAGTATACATACCTCCCAGTGCCAACACAAACGAAGCACTAGCTAAACTGTATCAGTCTATAAACTATCTGCAAAATAAAAATCCTGACACATTACATATAATAGCAGGTGACTTAAATCAGGCAAACCTGAAAACAGTCCTACCTCAATACTTCCAGTACATAGACTATGCAACCAGAGGGGAGAATACACTGGACAGTCTATACAAATATTAAGCTAGCATTTAAGGCAGTACCTCACCCCTAACTGGGTAACTCAGATCGCCTTGGCATTATACTGCTCTCATCACACAGACCACTGCTGACCAGGGGGTAACCATCACTGAAGCAAGTGAGAGTATGGCCGGAGGGAGCAGTCTCAGCACTACAAGAATGTTTTGAGAGTACGGCCTGGAACACCTTCAAGGAGGCAGCCACAGTAAACCAACACATCAAGCTGGAGGAGTACACTGAATCAGTGATGGGTTACATCTCAAAATGTGTTGTTGACGATGTGACAGTCATTGAAAGCATCATCACAACAGCCAATCAGAAACCCTGGCTAACAAGTATGAACTCCTGAAAGCAAGGAATGTGGTATTCAAGTCTAGTGATAAAGAGGCTCTCAAGACTGGCCAGATCTCAATTAAACAAAGGGGTGAGGGAGGCCAAACTCAAATATGGTCAAAAGGTCATGAGCCACTTCTCCGAATAAAAGGACCCCAGGCGCCTGTGGCAGGGCATCCAGTCTATAACAGGTAACAGGTCCCCGTTTTCACAATGTGATGATGATATGGAATTCCTAAACAAGCTCAACATCTACTTCATTAGGTTTGAGGAAAAGAACAAGACAGCAGCAGAGAAAATCACCAACAACCAGAGCGAGGAAGAGCTCAGCCTCAACACTTCTGATGTCAACACTTCTGATGTCAGAAGGACCCTATGAAGAGTTAACCCCAGGAAAGCAGCTGGACCTGATAACATTCTTGGAAGAGTGCTCAGAGACTGTGCAGACCAACTAACAAATGTACTCACAGACATCTTCAACAACTCACTGAGTCAAGTCATTGTGCCCAAATGTGTCAAGTACACGAACATTATACCACTGTCAAAGAAGACACCATGTGCTAGCCTAAATAACTATTGTCCCGTAGCTCTCGCCTCTACTGTGATGAAATGCTTTGAGAGACTGGTCCAAGATGTAATAACATCCAAACTACCTGCAGACTTCGATCCACTCCAGTTTGCATATAGACCCAATCGCTCCACAGGAGATACTATTTCTTTAACACTCTACTTATCACTGGAACACCTGGAGAAAGTACAGTTGTGTACACTTACCATAAATGTAGATGTTCGATTGTATTCACTGTTGCAGTCATCACATTTGGGATATCCCTGCCAAGGTAGCCCTCAGTCGGCCCAAATACCAGAGGCTTAGTATTTCTGCGCCGGTTGCTATCGCTCCAGGACTGATGTCAGGTCTTCAGTGGTATAAAAACAGGCAGCCAACGCCATTACATCAGTTTTTCTTGCCCTGTCAGGAGCCCCTGATAAGGAGCTAGGTTGTGGTGGAAGAACACCATAAGTAGAAAGTAAATACCAATAATTCCTTGTAAGGAGAGAGGGAGAGAGAGAGACAAGGGGGATGGAGGGAGGGAAATCAGTACTGCAACAGTGAATATACTCGAACATCTACATTTATGGTAAGTGTACACAACTGTACTATGTTCTTCATGTTTCACTGTTGCAGTCATCACATTTGGATTGATTACCAAAGCTGAAGAAAAGGGTGGAAGCAGTCATGAAGACTGGGGGCTGGCTTGGATCCCCTGCAACAAGACTGCAGTGGCAAAGCCTGCCCTGGATTTGGAGAAGATAGGCAGGTGGTAATGCTTGGTGAAGGTATGAACAGAAGTCCATGTTGCAGCCTCCAGGATGTCCCTGGTGAGGGCCCCTCTGAGGAAAGCTGCAGAGGTGGAGGTTGCTCTGGTGGAATGTGTCCTGACCCCCTTGGGGGGAGGTTTTCCATGCTGTTTGCAGCAGAAATGGATGCAATGTGCTATCCATTTGGACATTGTTTGTTTGGATATGGCCTTGCCCTCTGCTCCTGCAGCAAAGCTGACTAGCAATTGATCAGTTTTTCTAAAAGATTTAGTCCTGTCTATGTAGAATCTCAGCTGTTTGTGCACATCTAGAGTGTGCAGAAACCTTTCCCCCTTGTTTTGTGGGTTAGGGAAAAATGTGAGCAAATGAATGGATTGGTTGAGAGCCACACTGGGCAACACTTTTGGCATGAAGGATGGGTTAGTCCTGAGGGAGACCCTATCAGCATGGAAAATGATGAATGGCTCTACAGCAATAAGTGCTTGTAGCTAGGATACTCCTCTAGCTGAAGTGATGGTCAGAAGCAAGGCTGTCTTCCAAGAGAGAAATTTTAACTCTGCTGAAGCTGCAGGTTCAAAGGGGGAGCTGGGTGAGCTTTTCTAACACAAAGTTTAGGTCCCAAGCTGGGGTAGGAGCTCTTCTGAGTGGCCTCAAGTTGTAAGCTCCTCTTAGGAACTGTTTGATGAGAGGGTGTGAGAAAAGAGGTGACTCTGTGCTGAAATGAGCAGAGACGGCACAGGCATGAATTTTAATAGAAGAGAATGATAGACCCTTGTGTAGTAGGTCTGCCAGGTAATCCAGGATGAGAGGTAGGGTGGGCTGTGCCATTCCGGCTCCCTTAGCCTGGATCCAGGTGCAAAACCTTTTCACTTGTTAGCATAGGACTTTCTAGTGCTGGGGCGTCTGGCCTCACATAGAACATCTAGAACTTGTTTGCTTAGACTGGCAGCTTGAGGAGAGGTCAGGGAATAAACCAGGCTGCCAGATTGAGGGTCTGCAACTGGGGATGTATGAATTTTCCATTCCTCTCGGTCAGGAGTGTTGTGGTCTGAGGTAGGTACCACGGTGGCAGGGGTGACAGGCTGCGCAGCAGTGGGTACCAGTCCTGCCGTGGCCACTCTGGGGCAATCAGGATTGTCCTCGGTTTTTCCTCCCTTATTTTGAGCAGTACCCTTGAAATGAGTGGTAGAGGGGGAAATGCATAGACCGAGAGGTTTACCCACAGGAAGGATAGAGCATCCACATTCCAGGCCTTGCTGTGAGGTTCCCTGGTGCAGAATTTTCTGAGCTGATGATTGGAGTGGGAGGCAAAAAGGTCTACCTTCGGGGTGCCCCATTTTTGGGTTACAAGGGTGAAAGTTCTTTGGTCTAGCTGCTTCTCATGCAGGTCTAGCAGGTTTCTGCTTAGGTTGTCTGCCACGGAGTTTAGAGAGCCTGGCAGGAACTGTGCTAACAGGTGTAGTTGCATGGCTGCGGCCGTGTGCCAAAGGGTCATGGTGAGCCTGCACAGAGGATAAGAGTGAGTCACTCCCTGCTTGTTGATGTACCACATCACCATGGTGTTGTCTGTTTTGATCGGCAGAGGCGTCGGGGAGAGTAGTGGTCTGAAAGCTGTCAGGGCATGCTGAACAGCTAACATGTCTTTTTGGTTGATGCGCAGATGTATTTGATTTGGGCTCCATTGCCCCTGAATGCACCTGCCGTCCAGGTGTGCACCTCAGGCATTGTCTGATGCATCTGTGGTGAGGGTCTGGGTGGCGTGGGGTAGTGAGAAGGGAAGTCCCTTGTTGTGGTAGCATACTGCTGCCCACCAAAGAAAATCTTTCCTTAGACAAGGTATCATTGGTATAAGAGTTTCCAGGTCTTGAGAGTGCTGACACCAAAGGCTTTTTGGGTACCATTGTAGTTTCCTCATATGTAGTCTGGCATATGGAATGAGTAGAATGCAAGAAGCCATGAACCCTAGAGCTTGCAGGATTTTTCTTGCGGATAACTGGGTCCTGGTGGCTAGTTGAGAGAAGTAGGTTGTCGGGTAGGTCTGTTTTTCTGGTGTAAGGAATGCCATCTGGGATGCTGTGTCCAGGTTTGCTAATACAATTTTTTGTGTGAATACTAGTTTTGATTTCTTTTCGTTGACAGTATACCCCAGGGAGGTCAGTAGGTCCTTTACAAATGTCAGGTGCTTTAGCAGCTTTTCCTAACTGTCTGCCTGAATCAGGCAGTCATCTAAGTATGGGTAAATTTGAATATTTCTTTGCATGCAAAAAGCAATGGCGGGAGCCAGACGTTTTGTGAAAACTCTGGGAGCAGTGGATAAGCCACAGGGAAGCGCAGAGAACTGAAAGTGCAGTGACGCTGCTCTGAAATGTAGGTACTTCCTGCATGATTCCCTGATTGGGATGTGTAGGTAAGCCTCTTTTAGGTCTAGGGTGGCTAACCAAGCAACCTTGGAAAGCATAGGAAGAAGCTGCTGGAGGGTGAGCATTTTGAATTTTGTTATCACCAGAAAGGTGTTTAGAATGGATAGGTCAAGGATGGGGTGCCATGTGCCCTCTTTTCTGGGTACCAGGAAGAGTCTGGAGTAGAAACCTTGGCCTGTCTATTCTGCAGGAACATGCTCTACTGCCCTCATAGAGAGGAGGGAAAGGACTTGCATTTTGGCCTCTGCCCACTGGTTTGGGGGAAGATCTGGAAACCCTTTTATGGTTGGCAGAGTGTGAAAATAAAATTTGTATCCCTGGGACACTATGTTGAGGACCCATTGGTAATGGTGGCCCAGTTGCTTGTGTGGAAGGACAGTTTTCCTCCTAGGGACAAGTGCAGGTGGGCAGAGGAAGGGGGTGGAAGTGTAAAAGTCATTGTGAGCTCTTACCATAAGGGGGGTGGCTTTGCACTCCCTGGTTTTGAAGAGGAGGAACTCCATTGCTTAGATCTCTGCATTCCCTGGGGCTGTTGTCGGGGGGGGGGCTACTTCCCCTGGGTCTTAGCTGGGCTGACCTGGGTGGGGCAGGAAAGGACCAGTGCTTGGAGGGGCAATGCCTACTGAACCTCAGTGGCTGGACCTATAAGAAGTATTTAACTGTCTACATAGATTTAGCTTTTTCTTCCATCTTTTTTAGGGCCTCTTCTGCCTTGGTGCCAAATAAGTTGTCTTTGTGCAAGGGTGCATCCAATAATTTGGATTTGACATGGTCTGGCAAAGTCTGTTCCTTAAGCCAAGCATGTCTTCTAAGTATAGAACAAGTAAATGCTGCCCTGCAAGATGCTTCTAGGGTATCAAAACCACATTGTAAGGTGTGCTTAGTTACTTGACTTGCTGAGTGTATTAACTGTTGTAACTCTATTTTCTGCACAAGCAAGGATAGAAGACATTTGTCTGAGGAGTTCCATGGTATGTTGCTGATATTTCAGCATATGGAACTGACAATTTAATGCTCTAATAGCAAGAGTAGCAGAGGTGTAAACTTTTTTACCCCATCTGTCTAATGCTCGGGAATCCATAACTGACGGGGTGGGATTCTTAGCTGAAGTTGCTTTGATTCCTTTAGGTCCTTGAGAGCTGACCTCTGGGTCAGCAGTAGGATTTTTAAAAATAAATTTCTGAGAGTCAGGGCCTCTACAGTACCGGTCAGGTTTCCTGGGAGCAGGAAGGAGGGTGTCAGGGGTCAGGCTCAATTCCATAAAAACATCATCCACAACATCCAGGACAGGAGGAATGACCAGAGATCTGTGCTGTGGAAGATCTAAGAATTCCCAGAGTCTCTTTTTTGATTGAAGATAGTCCTGACATTCCCATTGGAAATGCTCTCAAAGTATTTAGGGTTTCCCCAAAAGAGAAGTCCTCGGGTGGAGAGGCTGAAGGAATGGATTCCTCTGCATCAGCATCCTCATAAGCAGACAGGGGTTGCATATCTTCATTGTCAGATGCATTAGAGTCATCGGACTCCTGTTCAGATAAAACTACTGGGAAACAAGTCTTTTTCTTTTGGAAGGGGTAGCCTGGCTTCCCCTGATAAGCATTATAATGTCTTCCGCCATTTTAAGCATTTGAGACTGAGGCAAGGAAGCAGTGGCCTGAACTTGGGTCATCATTTTTTTGGGTGTGATTCATACCCTGGGCCTTAGAAACTTGGTAGTTTTCGAAAGAATTGTAGACGCAAAAGAAGTTATTGGTCTGTGTCAAGTATCGGTAGTGCAAAGTACTTCCTCGGAAGCCAGTGCCTGCTCAGTGGCTCCGGACCCATCCAAGGTAGAGACATCTGCAGGATCCTTAGTCGAAGAAGAGTCTTGTGGCACACCGGACTCCGAAAGCGTCTCGGTAGCAGCCTGTGACTCCACAGAAGCAGGCATCAGGGGCTACAAAAGTGCCTCATTGAGGACTGGAGAACTGACAACTAGCTTAATGGAAGCATCGTCTGCAGTTTTGAACCTGTATGGTCTCTCTCTGTCTTTATCCTTACATTTTTTCAGAGGATCGGTTGTCGGATGGCTTACCGAAGCTATATCGGAAGACGAGGACTGAGCGCGAAAATATCTAGCTACAATAAGGGCCTGACGACGTACAGTTCTGGCGTTGAACAAAGCACAAAAGCAACAGCGGGGGATGTCGTGGTCTGAGCCTAAACAAGTGATGCAGTAGAAATGAAAGTCTTGGTGTAGTATTTGCTTTCCACAGGCGAGACAATTGTTAACTTTTTCTGACATCGGTTAGAGCAAGAAAAAAGGATCCCCAATGGGGTACTTAGTTTTAGAAGACTTCAACTTCAATTTGGAAATGAAAAACCCATGCAAACTGCTTCGGGCTCCTTGGCAAGAAAGACTGATGTAATGGCGTATGCTGCCTGTTTTTATACTTCTGACTACCTGACGTCAGTCCTGGAGCAACAGCAACCGACGCAGAAATACTAAGCTTCTGGTATTCGGGCTGACTGAGGGCTACCCTGGCAGGGATAACCCAAATGTGATGACTGCAACAGTGAAACACGAAGAACATCAAGAATAGCTATGCGAGGCTACTTTTCATCTACTTCAGTTCAGCTTTCAATATAGTCATCCCGCAAAATCTTATCAGAAAGCTGGTTCAACTGGGCATCAGCATTCCACTATGCAACTGGATTCTGGACTTTCTTATAGATAGACCCCAAAAAGTATGCATAGGCAAGAAACTATCAGAGACCATCACCCTGAACACTGGAGTCCCACAGGGATGTGTCCTAAGCCCTCTGCTTTTCAGCATACTAACCCACAACTGTACTGCCTAGCACAGCTCAAACCAGATCATCAAATTTGCAGATGATACGACAGTTGTAGGCTTCATCAGGAATGATGACGAGACAGCCTACAGAGAGAGTAAGTAAATCAGTTCATATATTGGTGTTATAGCAATAATTGTGCACTAAATGTCAACAAGACCAAAGAAATAATTGTGGACTACATGAAGAGTAACAAAGAGCACTCTCCAGTCGTAATCAATGAAGAAACAGTTGAGAGAGAAAAAAGCACAACATTTCCGGGGGTGCACATTGCAGAAGACTTGATGTGGTTAGTCAACACAAATGCCATCATTAAGAAGGCACACCAATGGCTTCACTTTTTGAGAATGTTGAGGACAGCAAACCTACCATCAATGGCTCTCAACCTTCTACAGGGGCACCATCGAAAGTATACTGACAAACAGCTTTACAGTATGGTGTGGAAGCTACTCTGCTTCTGAGCACCAGTCCCTCCAGAAGGTAGTAAAAGCAGCTGAGAGGATTATCAGGAACTCCCTCGCATTCATATAAGGCCTTCATATGTCCAGATGCCACAGCAGGGCAAGGAAAATAACCAGGGAAAGCACTCATCCTGCTTACAAGCTGTTCTCACATTTAACATCAGGAAGGTGCTTTCGATGCATACTCTGCAAAAGCACAAGATTCAGAAACAGTTTCTTTCCACTAGCCTTCAGGTTACTGAACTCTAGGAACAGTACCCTTCACACTGGACATTAAGGCAGTAATCCAACAATGTTGAAAAGTCTTGATAGTGCAATATGTAACAACGTCTTACCCGCACCCAGACAGCAAAGTCAGCAGTAATCAAACTGAACTGTCTTACTGTGTATTACAAATGTAGGCCTTAAATCAATCGCTTAAGTGCAATTTTTACAGTGAAAATAAGCTAATAACCTAGTAATGAGTGACAACCTGTTAAATCAGTGCAATAATGCAAGTATTTATTATTGTTGTGTTTGTTGTCTGTGTCAATAGAATTGTGTGCATTATCATCATGTTAAATGTAGTCTATGTATTGTATGCAAACTGAGTCCGAAGAAATGTAATTTCACTCGGTTTGCACTTGCGGGAATCAAAGTGACACAATAAAGTCTACTTTGACTTTATTATACTACAGCAAGTTTGATCTACACATGTACTTTAAATATAAAGCCAAGCAGCACCATTTCTAGTCACTCTGCATTCATGAAGATGCATGGTTTTGCTGCGAATCTTGTTGTTTCCCATTTTGAAGTGCTTACTTCTACAGCAGCACAACCTGATGAGTGAAGCAGCACTCAACAGCCTTAGAGGAGGAGATGTAGGCAAAGGGTGAGTCTTTACAACGTTGTGAAACAGGAAGTATTTGACCACTTTAGAGTGAGCGTAGACATTAATAAAGGCTTTAGTGAACTTGTATCGACCACAAACTGGAACTGGATGGGGGTGGCCTTCCTATTCCTGGGGATACTAAGGAATGTATAGCCCTCACTTACACATGCAATGGGAGCTTTTCAGAGACAGACGGGGGATAAATTGGGCATCTCTCAGGCTTCTGCCTACAGGATACCACAGCAATTTCTCAATACACTTCTAAACCATGTGGATAAGCATATCTCTTTCCCAGTGAGCCAGTACCATGCATATTTTCTACTGAATGGCACACTTTGCTGAGGTGTTTGGTGTGATAGTTTGTACCCATGTGTCTATCAGGTCCCCATCTGAACATTAGGAGGGTGCCATAACAGGAGAGGTTGCCATTCCATCAACTGCCAGGCAGCATGTGATGCACGTGGCTGTATCAACATCTCAGTCTAGCATCCTGGCAAAACCCATGATCTCCACATAGGGGGCACAAGCTCATTGTACCATCTCTACCTGTGTGATATAACACTGCATGGACACCTAGTAGGTAAGTGTGCTCTAAACTTCTCTGATGATGACCAACCTATGGCAGCAGAAAACCAACCCCCAGGCAAGTTCGTGTACAGTACATGTCAGTGCAAGCCATGACGTGGCATGAAGTCCACAACTAATGGTCATGACATTCACTACAGCACTGTGTGAAATCACAAAGATAACACTTGGTGCATTCAATGTGTTGTCTGTGGGCTAAGCTGAGTATTGCATGGTCAACTCACTTTGTGCATTAGACATTACTTCATACACCATACAGAAATACATAGTTAATGTGGTCAAAGCCAACATTTGCATGATGGTCAGTGGAGAGAGGCACAAGTGAAGATCGTCATGGCACTATCCCTGGACTTTATCATTCCCAAATAGTGGTGAAATTCCTAATGTATGCCCTGTAGCAGACTCTAACCACTTCTGACTTTCAGTGGCAGTAGCCTGCACATGAACAATTTCACGACGCATCTGCTGCTGTATGAAGAAAGCCTAAGCGCCTCCAGTACCAAATGCAATTGATGCCTTAAACTGGCAGCCCTGTGGATAATCAAACCTCTGACAATGTTGCATCTTCCTCCAGAGGTTCAACATATCTAATTCTAAAACACACCTCCTGCTTCCCAAGTCTAAAATCCCCCTCCAGCTCATTAAGCTTAAAACCCTGCTTCAGTTCCCTCTTCACGGCTGCTTGCCTAAACTCATATTCAAGTTTGAGCACGAGTAGCAGCCTACATGAGCTACAAGGCAGTCAAGTCCCTGGCTTTGAAACTTTTAGTTATGTACTTACCATAACTTCGGATGTATGGGATCCATCTCGCCTACATTCACAACATATGGGTTCGGAGCCGATCCATCGGCTCCGACTCGGCAACTAATACACTAGCACGAAGTCTCTCATTGGCTGGGCTACTCCCTATCCCAGGATGCACTACACCTGCTTCCCCAGATCTTGTTTGTTCGCTTTCATACACCCATGCAAACACAGAAAAACTAGTAGTCACTATAACCAACTAAAGTTCTTCAAGAAAGATCTCCAAGAAAAAAGAGACTACAGCTCCTCTAAATCCGAATGGAAGGGGGAAGGAGGGTGGGTACTTATGAATGTAGGCGAGATGGATCCCATACATCCGAAGTTATGGTAAGTACATAACTAAAAGTTTCAAAGCCAGGGACTTGACTGCCTTGTAGCTCATGTAATGGGATCCTATCTCGCCTACATTCACAACATATGGGACAGCGTCCCTAGCACCTACATCCCGGGTGGCTCATTGGAACACACTCCTGAGAACTGTGGAACCAAAGGAAGCTCTGCCTCGAGAAACCACATCCAATTTGTAATGAGAAATGAAAGTGTGCGGAGAAGTCCAGGTTGCCGCAGCACAAATATCATCTATTGATAACTTGGAGTGAAAAGCTACGGAAGTAGCCATTGCCCTGGTAGAATGAGCCTTGACTGGAAAGGGAAGGTCTTTGTTAGCCTGTGAGTAAATAAAAATGATACAATCTTTAATCCATTTAGATATGGAGGTTTTTGTTACTGGTTGACCCAATTTGTTCACTGCAAAGGAAACAAACAATTGATTTGATTTCTGCGTTTGAGCGGTTCTATTCAAATAAAACGCAGTTGTCTATGTACGTCCAATTGATGCAAAGTATATTCTGCGTTATTAGAGAATTCTGGGAAAAAGACAGGGAGTTCTATAGTTTGTTGCATACAGAAAGAGGAGGCCACTTTTGGTATAAATGCAGGGTTTAATTTCAATGAAACTCTATGCTTGTGAAAAATCAAATAGGAGGATCAGAACAAAGAGCTTGAAGTTCTGAAACTCGCCTAGCAGATGTTATGGCTACTAAAAAGCCGTTTTCCAAGACAGAAATTTTAAATCACAAGTAGCAGCTGGTTCGAAAGGACGGGCAGTTAGGGCAGCAAGAACCATATTCAAATCCCAAGGGGACAGGATGAGATAAAGGAGGCCTAAGGAGCCAAGCCCCTTTAAGGAAAGCCTTACAAAGTTTGTGAGACATCAATGAAGGTTCAAATGAAGCATGAAAATTAGAGATCGCCGCTAACTGAACCTTAATGGTAGAAACTGAAGAGCCCGACTGGAAAAGGGAGGCCAGAAAATTCAGAACCTCCGATACTGGTGCAGTGAGAGGATCTATACCCCGTTCTTGAGCCCAGAAGGCAAACCTTTTCCATTTACTGGAATAAAGTTTGATGGTGGAAGGTTTATGAGAAGAAGACAGTATGTGGACCACGTCCGGTGAAAGAGCATTGTCTCGGACTAAGGATGGAAGTGGAGTAGCCATGCTGCCAACTTCAGGGACCTGAGAGACGGATGAAGCCGTCCTGACTGATGAGTCAACAGGTCTGGAACCGGATCCAGAAACCATGGACCTTCTATCGCATGCCTCTGTAGGAAAGGAAACCAAACTTGACGAGGCCAGTGCGGGGCAATCAAAATCATCTTGCTCTCCATGTAAATGGCCTTCTGTATCACCCTCGGTAGGAGGGGGAACGGAGGGAAGGCGTAGAGAAGACCGGGGGGCCAAATGCGAGTCAGAGCGTCCCTGGGAATCTGTCCCTGAGAAGGAAACAGTGTGAAGAACTCGCTGCATTTCGCATTGTGAGGGCTGGCAAACAGGTCGCAGCAAGGAAGACCCCATCTGTCGAATATTTTCGCAGCTATACCCTGGTTGAGGGACCACTCGTGGGGTAAAAGAATGGTCCTGCTTAATCTGTCCGCATAATCACATTGGACTTCCCGGTATGCGTTGCCATTGAAAGCGGTTGGTAGCTACCGCCCAGTGCCAAAGTCTCATGGCTTCTCTGCATAGTGGGTAAGACCTGGTTCCACCTTGCTTGTTTATGTACCACACCACCGACATGTTGTCGGATAGGATAGAAATCGGGCCCTGTGGGAGAGCGTGATGGAGAGCTTGGAGTACCAATAGTACCGCTCTCATCTCCAGGACATTGATATGCAAATGCGTTTCCTGGATCTGCCATGTGCCTTGGACCGACCTGTCCAGGTAATGACCCCCCCACCCTACCTGGGAGGCGTCCGTAGTCACAGTGGCAACGGGACGTTGAGGTATGAAGGGTCGCCCCTGGTCGAGATTTGATTGGAGAAGCCACCAATGCAGATCTCGACGGAAACTTTCCGTGATTATGATTAAGTGGTTCAAGGGAAGTTCCTGATAAGACCATTGAACCGACAGTAGCCATTGTAAAATTCGCATGTGAAGTCTGGCCAAGGGAACTAAAAGTATGGTTGACGCCATCGAGCCCAACAGTTGTAGGATCCGATGGGCGGGGCTCTTTGTAGGGGAGACAGGATTTGACTTGATCTTGTAAGACCTGAATTCTTGCTGCCGGTAAAAGGCGCATTCTTTTGTGTC
Source organism: Protopterus annectens (assembly GCF_019279795.1). Lineage (NCBI taxonomy): Eukaryota > Metazoa > Chordata > Ceratodontiformes > Protopteridae > Protopterus > Protopterus annectens. Next base: position 1,326,534,088 of record NC_056733.1, read on the forward strand.
TAAGTCTGCGCCTATGAAAGTAATACGCTGAGATGGCTGTAGTACAGATTTTTGCAAATTGAACGTGATCCCCAAGAAACGCCCAAGGTGAACGTGGCTCTGGCGCTTGGAGTAGTAGATGCTCGGAGGTGGCAGTAAGGAGCCAGTCGTCTAGATAAGGAAACACCTGGAATCCCAGACTTCTCAGGTGAGCAGTTACCACTGCCAGACACTTGGTGAACACCATGGGGGCTGTGGTGAGACCAAAGGGCAGTGCTCGGAATTGGAAATGACTGACTCCAGGCGAAGCGTAAATGTCTCCTGGACTCTTGAGCTATGGGAATGTGATAGTAAGCGTCCTGGAGGTCTATGGAGCACATCCATGCATCTTTTTCCAGCAAAGGAAGAATAGATTGAAGAGTGACCATTCGGAATTTGGACTTCTTACAAACGATTCAATGAACTGAGGTCCAAAATGGGCCTGAAGTCCCCTGTCTTTTTTGGTACCAAAAATAATTTTGAGTAAGTTCCTGATCCGATCTGGTCGATGGGGACAGGCTGGATGGCTCTTTTTTCTAGCAGCTTTGAAACCTCTAATGCTGCCTGATCCCGCTGACTGGGTGGTACATCCGGGATTTCCCTTAAAGAAAGGGGGGGTTTGTTGAAGGGGATGATATATCCTCCGGTAATAATGCGAAGCACCCACTGATCACTTGTTATGGATTCCCAAGCTTGTGGGTGCGCCGCAAAGCGACCCCTGACTGGCTCCGGAGTTGCACAGTCGGGCAACAACTCAGGAACGCTGGTTGTATGAAGAACCACGAAAGGAATCGCGGTCTCCAGAGTTACGGGGGCCTCTGCCACCTCTGGGGCGGCGTCTTCCAAAATCCCCCCCCCCCTGCCTCTGGAGGGGGAATCACTGGGTGGAGTAGGGAAAGACTTCTGAGATTTTCTAAACCACATTTTCCCTCCTCTCCCAGCCTTGGGGTAAGGCCTAGAAGGAGCGGAAAATCGGGCCCCAACGGCAGTCAAAGTCTTGCCCTCCTGCTCGCACCGAGTTAGTGTGTCCTTCACCTTGGGTCCAAACAAAGATGACCCATCAAAGGGGGCGTCGGCGAAGGAAGACTTGAAGGCCTCCGTGAATGAACACAAGCGTAACCAGGCTTGTCTCCTGAGGGCAACGCCTGTTCCCGCTGCTCTACTCGCCCTTGCCGCATATGAAATGAGCCTCATGGACGAGTTAACAATAGAAAAGAGGGTAGTCATCTGTGCGCCAACAGTCGGGGCCAGCGCCTCAGGTAGGTTACCAACAAGAGAGTCATTTAGCTCTTTGAGAAGATCCCTTTGGAGCCTCGTAAAATGACATAAGTAGCTCAGCGACCGTAAGGTAAAGGCTGCTGAGGACAGGGTACGCTTCCCGTACCTATCCATACTCCTAGAATCCTTATTAGGAGGATGAACAGACGTCGAAGCCTCTGCCACGTCCTGCTGTGTGGCAGAAGCCACCACCAAAGCATCTACAGGCACACCCTTTGTGAGAAATTCCTTCTGGGGGGGGGGGCTGACAAAAATTTATTGGGCCTCGCAGGCACCGGTTCCACAGAATCAGGGTGTTCCCACACCCTTCGAGAAACCAAATCAAGGAGTTCATCGAAGGGCGGAGACACCCAGGAGGCGGAAGGCTGGGCCCCAAAGGCCTTGAGGAAGACTGACTCCTCAGCTGAAGGGGTTTTGGCTTGCCAGTCACCTCTCTGTCTCAGAATCTCCAAGATATCTGAGAAGGAGATATCATCCGAAGATGATTTGGGGGACCCTTCTGCGTCATCGAGGTCAGTATCCGATGTAATAGACTCATCTTGGGAGTCTACATGCTTCCTCTTACACAATTTCTTCCGTGGGGGTTCGTCCGAAGCAGTTTGGGACGGACCACCCAGAAGAAGGGAACCCCGATGGGGGTATCCTCAGGCCCTGGGGCCCCGCTGCCGCGGGACTGCAACACAACAGAGGCTCCAGTCTCCAAATCTAGGGACGGTGAGGTAGAATCTTGCTGAACCGGCAAAGGCATGGCCAGTGCGCTCCTCATGGCCTCAAAGGCCGGACCTCCAGAATCCAAGGAGGTCACTGGTCTAGAGGCCACGATGGCACTGGGAATTCCAGCAGCCGATGCTCCGAGAGGAAGACTAGGCACCGAAGCACCCAATCCCAAAGTATTCCCCTCGGGCCCGGCTGAAGAGGTCGCAGTACCAAACCCTGAACCGGAGGACAGGGTAGGAAGCACAGTCGGAACCGAGAGACCTCGAAGGGGTCTCTGCTCTGACCGTATGGCTCCGCTTTGCTCCACCACCACCGACTCCAACGGCTCCGAGGAGGTTGGAGGAGGAATCGAATGTGTTGGAGGGGGGATCGGCTCCGAAGCTAACTGTGCTGGAGCCGAGACCAATTTAGTAAACACTGGAGATTGGAATAGCCTCTGTAAAACCCTATCCAGGTCCGAATCTGAAAGTCTCGATGATTTAGAGGAGGTAGACAATCGAGAAGACTTTCCTCTCGGCTCCGAGAGAGACGGGGACCGGCTCCGAAATGGCTCCAATGCTATCGGCGCCGACTCCACCACAGCATGGACCACCATCGGCACCGAAGGAGCCTTCTCCGGAGCCGAGGGGGAAGAGTCTGAGCTGCACACTTCCACCGGCTCCGAAGCCATTGGAACCGATGGAGGTGATTCACCTCTCGATACTCCAACTTGTGGCTCCGAAAGCAATGGAGCCGAGGTAGGAGGTATCGAGGCAGACCCTTCGACCCTCGGCCCCGAAGTCAGTGGAGCCGAGGAAGAAGAGGTCAATTTTGTCTTTTTAGAAGTCGGCTCCGACGGACTTGTCGGAGCCGACGATCTTTTCTTTTTGGAAGTAACAGGTAGATCTAAGGCTTCCTCAAAAGAAGGCTTGATAAGCCCTTTCAATATTAATTTGTTCTTGCGTTCTTGAAGAACTCTAGATGAGAACGCATGACAGACGCTACAAGTCTCTTGCAGATGTTTCGGCCCCAAACAATAAACACATACTGAATGACTGTCTGTAATGGACATTTTATATTTGCACCGAGTGCATTTTTTAAAACCTGACTTTTGTTCCTTAGACATGATACAGGCCACAACAAGTACAAACTCTAAGGAAATACTACTCTACCACAACAAGTATAGCACTATACACAAAAAGCGCCAACTGAAAAGCGCGAGACACACTGGCGCGAGTACTGGTGAAAGTTTACCTCACAACAATTTAAACAAGTTAAACGGCCCAAAGCCCTCTAATTTAAACGGGCTTTGCCCGAAAAACAACTAACCAAAAGTTAATAAAAAACAATTAGCACTCAAAGGTAGGGCAAAGGCCCTCTAACTTAAACGGGCCTTGCCCGACTGAACAAATTAAATTTCTGGAAACAAGCACTCAACAAAAAAACAATCAGAAATAGCAAGAAATAGCTGTTAAAACAGCTGTTTGGTTAATATGGACAAAAATTCCCTAGGTCAAGGACCAATAAGGTAAAAATAACCACTTAGCTCCAGCCAAGTCGAGACCACGTCCAGCTTGTTAAGCGGCAAACGAGATCTGGGAAGCAGGTGTAGTGCATCCTGGGATAGGGAGTAGCCCAGCCAATGAGAGACTTCATGCTAGTGTATTAGTTGCCGAGTCGGGAACCCATATGTTGTGAATGTAGGCGAGATAGGATCCCATTACATCAGTGGTTTTCAAGTACTTGGGACTCTAGCTCCTGTATTTTCCTCCACCTCCCTTTTCCACCTACCCTCTGTATCAATTAATTAATAAATTGTCTACTCCTTCCCTTCACCCCTCTAACCAATAACTCTTCATGCTTTACCCACGCCACCATTTTACTTAACTCTTAATTTATTTATGACAGCCTGGGATTCTTCAAGAAGGTAGGCAAAAAGAATCCTGACCCAACTGGTAGTTGGAAATGACAACCAAATGCAATCTGATGATGGAACAGTTTAACACAGAATAAAAAAAATTCTAGGTAAGAACTGACTAACTTTTAGAACCACAATAGAAAGAACAGGGCTGTTCTGGACTGCCTGATGGAAAAAGCACATCCATTTATCATAGCCTGTTTTTTTTTTTTTTTTTGTGTAGAAGCAAGCTTTCATTCAAGAGGGTCACGTAGGCTGGAAGCCAACAACGAAGGAAACAGAGTTCCCTCAGACATGCAAAATGATCAGGATCTGTGACTACTACAACATAAAACATAAAAAAAAGATAACCACACGTACAGAAAATTTTCTTCCAGAAATTTATGCTTCTCAAAAACAGAACATGAAGCCATTATTGATTCAATCTCTGGTTTTCCATGTCAAGTCAGAAATTAAGAGAAATGACTACAGGATGCATGATGGGAAGAAAGGAGTAAGGGGGAGCCTGGGAAAGCTTTAGCAGCTGGGCAGTTTTAATGCTTGAGGCACAAGTCAAAGCAGTTATTATATAATGTTTTCTTCTTAGCAGATCTTTAGGTTGCAGACTGGGAAGCAAACCGACACTTGAGTTCTCATAGAAACAGCTGAAGAACAAAACCATCAGGAAAAAATGTGGAATGCAGTTGTGTTCTGTAGACAATGGGTGATGGAATGAGAGAGGTATGGTGCTCCAGTACACTGCTAAGCAATAGTAAAGGCCATGTTTAAATGAGGAATGATTAAGAGCATTATTTTTTTTCAGTAATCCTAACAATTCTGTTCGGAAGTTAAAAAAACGATCTCTGCACAAAGCTGCACACTTACTACTACCCTGGAATGGTATCTACAGTAGAATACACCAACCCCATAATGGACATGACGGTGTTTTTGTACAACCACATCTGAAACTCTGTTACACAAAACTGTTTTATTAGTTTGTTTTTTAACCTTCCTGACACAGGCATCTGTGTAAAGTCATTCTGTGTAACACTTTGTCAGTGTTAGGTCAGGGAAAGGAAGTGTATCATCCTATCCTACCACATACTCACTTTTGAAGCCTTAGAAGTAACATTTGGGAAAAATGCTCTGCCTTGGAAAAGGCATGGAGTAGAACATACAAGAGAGATAAAAACAGCATAATCTAGTCTTCAAGGATTATCTTGGTTCTAACCTGCTCATTTATTTGTTTGCAATTTTAGTAATATGTGAAAGTAAGGGATGGAGGAGACTGGTTGGGCAGGAATCATTGCAATCTGTAGTTAAGATATGCGTGTTCAGTAAACTGCAATGGCAATTAGTTGCAATAACACTTAGATGCCGAAATGGCATAAAGAAAGTACACATATTTTTGGAATTTGCATTAATTATATGTTACTCATTCTTTTTTGCTGTCTACAAAATTGGGTTATATATCATCCTAAAACAGCAACACTTGTTTTTTCATGACAATAAATTTTAATGAACTGTTTAGAAGATTTAGACTTTAGTTATGGATATTAATATAATACAGCCTCAGATTCCCAGCTCTTTCAGCTAACAAAAACAACTTCAGCTTGCTTCTTACATGCCAAGATTATTATAAGTACTCCACTTCTGATTTGTGATCATCATTTTGAGCCCCTGGCACTCCTTCCAGATAAACAACAACAAACTGGGAAGCTGCCTGACCCACGCACATCCACTATACAATCATGGTGCCAACAGAGGGCCTCAATAGCATTTCCAGCTGAAAATCTAATAAACAGCCAATCAAGATGTACTGTGCTATAGCAACAGCCTTTAATGTAAACATATGATAAGCTACTAATGCAACTAGCCACTCAGGGCTGTGCTGCTCTACTAGAGTCATCAAGCAGCCCAGAATCAAATTAATCCACCCCCTCAACATTAACCTAAATGCTAAAGACAGAACATTAAACGAAACGCCGAGCACAACAATTAGAACTTAAGGGAGGCAGGAGGGTATGCTGACTGTAAGGATGAGGATGAATCAGTCATCTGCTGTTGTTATGATGAGTACCTCACACAACTGCACTATTAAATTTCTTCAAAGTTTGGATAATGTGGCTGAATACTAAGGTATGAATCTAAAGGTCTGTAGTTACCCACATCTAACATGCCTTGGAAAAGTGCAAGATCAAAGCCCCCAATATTTCTGAATATTCAGTCCGACTTGTTAATGCTTGGTAAAAGTTTGGACCACTGACCAAATGACCACCTTGCAAGGAGTGACAGAAGATAAACCACTACACAAAGTCACAGAAACTGCACCAATCTGGCAGAAATGATCTTGACAGGTCACTGCAAACTCTTGCCTATTCAGACACAGCACAATCAAAAGCCAGTTACTGTCTACTTTAAAGCTGTCTGCTTATGTGAAGGAAGACCTGGCCTCCTCATACAATTCTGGACTATCACAGTTCTCACAGACTTTCTTTTTGTAACTGGTTGTAACAGTCCTTTGTCGACTTTTTCCTGGACTTCAACATATTTGTCTTACATAATTTTTGTAATTCTATATAGCTTTCCATCTTTCCATTAATCTCTTGCAGGCTTGGCTGTATAGCTTTACCAACTACTGCTGCTTCAGGCTTAAAACTTTCTCAAGGCTTTTATGCTCTTACTTTGCATCCTCTATATTCCATTTATGACACAATGATAAAAAAACACATTTGTTTCATCTGAACTTGTTCCACCATTTCTTTTACCCTGTGTTTGTTGAAATAAGTACATTGCATTTGTACTATCTAACCATTAACAGCTAAGCTGGTGAGAGATCAAGTCTTTCAATTAAGTATTTCTATATTTCAAAATAGGACATATTAATAATACTAGGCAAGTGATCACAAGGACCATAACATGCCTAGCCATATATACCTTTAGATAGACAATCATCACAGCTTTGCTACAGCTCTTTCTCATGAAATGTTTTGAAAGTTTGCAGTATCTCCAGCAGTCCATTAAAATGAAGACAGCATGGATTGTACATTATAAGCCCGAAATACCATTCACAAACAAATCATCTAAATTCCTGAATTTTGTATTGAAGATCATTGTCATACATGACAACATCAAGTATCCACTATCTGGAGAATATACTCTGTAATGCACTGATTATTATACTTTAAGCTGTCATGTCTGTCAGTTTGGCTGTTTCAAGGTACTTGAAGGAATTAGAAGTTATGTACTCACCATAACGTTCCATCTGAGTAGGTGACTTCATTCGGATGCAACCTGTGGGTATCGGATCCGACCTCGGATCCGAGCCGGCAATTCAAAAGCTTAGGCTCCGAGCTCCTAGCTCCTCCCTCTTACCCATAATCCCTTGCCAAGCCCTGACTGACCTCAGATTGAGTTTGCCTCAAAATACTGACAACAGTACACTAAAACAGCATAAATACTCGCTCTAAAAAGGTCAGGGGGATGGAGGGGGGGATGGTTGCATCCGAATGAAGTCACCTACTCAGATGGAACGTTATGGTGAGTACATAACTTCTAAATCTGAAGTAGGCAGACTTCATTCGTCTGCAACCTGTGGGACAGAGTCCCTAGCTACCTGAATCTTGGGCGGCCGTCATGGAAGGATGTTCCAGAGCACCGCTGAGCCAAAGGATGCTCTTCCTCTAGAAACAACATCCACCTTGTAATGAGAAATAAAAGTATGAGGCGAGGCCCAAGTAGCTGCCACGCAGATATCATCCAATGATACACGGGACTTAAAGGCGGCTGACGTAGAAACTGCCCTAGTAGAATGAGCCGTAACCCTCTGAGGAGCAGGTCTGCCTGAAGTGTCATATGCCTGCAGAATACAATTAGCAATCCATTTAGATAGAGTGACTTTAGATACTGCTTTACCCAGAGCAAATTTAGCAAAGGAGACGAACAGCTGATCTGATTTCCTGTGGCCAGCTGTTCTGTTAATATAAAAACGTAATTGTCTATGAACATCCAAGGAATGCAATTTGTATTCTCCTTTGTTTGAGTACTTGGGATAAAACACCGGTAAATTGATTGACTGGTTAATATTGGATTCAGAAGAGACCTTCGGAAGAAAAGATGGATTGGTCCTGAGGCACACCCTATCAGGGAAGAAAGAAAGATAAGGCGGTTTGACACACAGAGCCTGAAGCTCAGACACCCTTCTGGCTGAAGTGATAGCTACCAGGAAGGCAGTCTTCCAGGAAAGGTACTTTAAATCAGAAGAAGCTGCAGGCTCGAAGGGAGGAGCAGTAAGGGCCTGCAGGACTAAAGACAAGTCCCAAGGCAGTACAACCTCCTTGACTGGAGGCCTTAACAAAAAAACTCCTTTGAGAAATGTTTTGCATAAATTGCGTCATAAGGGAGCTGTGTCATGACCAATGTGATAATGCGAGATAGCTGCCAATTGTACCTTAATCGTGGAAGAACTAGCCCCTTGATGAAAGAGGTCTGTTAGAAAATCCAGCACCGCTGACATAGGTGCCGAGAAAGGATCCAAAGTTCTCTGTCCTGCCCATATAGAGAATCTCTTCCATTTACTCCGATAAACCTGCCTGGTGGAAGGTTTATGAGCAGCCACTAAAATGGCCTTGACCGGTGAAGAGATACCGGGAGTCCTAATTAAGGTTGGAACTGGAGCAGCCAAGCTGTCAACTTCAGGGTCCAGATTGGGAACTGACATTCCCAGAGGGTGAGAGATGAGATCCGAATTGGATCCAGAATCCATGGTGGATTGATTTTGTGAGACCATACGAAGGGGAACCAAGGTTGTCGAGGCCAGAATGGGGCAATGAGAATCATTCTGCTCCCCAAACTGTTGGCTTTCTGCAGAAGCCTCTGTATCAGAGGAAGTGGAGGGTAGGCATAAAGGAGACCGGGAGGCCAAGCATGCACCAGAGCATCCCTCGGGAACTCCCCTGGTGGGGGAAGCAGAGCGAAGAAATTGTCGCATTTGGCGTTTGAGGGAGAGGCAAAAAGATCGCAACAGGGTTGCCCCCAAACGGCAAAAATCTTCTTTGCTACTTGAGGATTGAGAGACCACTCGTGTGGAGAAAGGATAGTGCGACTGAGCTTGTCCACAAGGATGTTGGACTTTCCCGGAATGTGCGTTGCTACCAGAAAGCGTTTGGTGGAAATTGCCCATTCCCAGACTCTCATGGCCTCTCGACAAAGGGGGTAAGACCTGGTTCCTCCCTGCTTGTTGATATACCAGACTACCGACATGTTGTCTGTCTGAATCGCAATAGTCCCTGAAGGAAGAACGTGGTGAAGTGCTTGCAACGCTAGGAGCACCGCCCTCATTTCCAGGACATTTATATGCAATGACGTCTCTGTGGGATTCCACGTGCCTTGGATAATCTTTCCCGCAGAATGCCCCCCCCACCCGAGGCAAGAAGCGTCCGTGGTCACTGTGGCTCGGGGAAATGCAGCAAAAAGGTCTCCCTGCCAGGGGCTCCGGAGAAAGAAGCCACCAAAGAAGGGAGTCCCTGCACGCTCTGCTGACCGCAATCGGAGCGTTTAGAGAAGAACAAAGAGGGGACCACTGAACTTGAAGGGTCCATTGAAGAACCCGCATGCGTAAACGGGCATGAATTAGAAGTGGGATAGCTGCTGCCATAGAACCTAGGGCCCTCAGGACCGAAGCTGCAGTTGGAGATGGTTGCAGGATCGCTGTCACATGACACTTCAGGCTGGCGATACGGTCTGGGGTGAGGAAGGCTCGCATTGATCTGGTGTTTAGTCTTCCTCCTACGAAATCTATAATTTGAGTGGGATTCAGAAAAGATTTCTCCCAGTTGATCGTGATGCCCAGCCTTGGTGCTAGTTGAAGAAAGTAATCCCTGGCTGAGCACAGAAGATGCCTTGATGATGCCGTCAGGAGCCAGTCGTCCAGGTACGGAAAGACCTGTAATCCCTGGAGCCTCAGGTGGGCCGCTACCACTGCTAGCACCTTGGTAAACACCCTGGGGGCTGAGGTGAGACCAAAGGGGAGGACCCTGAACTGATAATGACTGGCTCCCAGCCGAAGCGAAGAAACCTCCTGGATCGTCTGTCCATCCGAATGTGGTAGTACGCATCCTTGAGGTCTATGGAACACATCCAGTCGTTCTCCCTCAAGAGGGGGAGTATAGATTGCAGGGTGACCATCCGGAACTTTTGCTTGGTTACTGACAGGTTCAACTGGGAAAGGTCTAAGATTGGTCTTAAGTCCCCCGTCTTCTTTGGCACCAAAAAGAACCTGGAGTAAAACCCTAATCCGGTTTGATCTGGGGGGACGCTGGATGGCTCTTTTTCTAGCAGCTGCTCGATTTCGATAGCTGCCTCCCTTTGGTCGGGTGGAACATCTGGGAGGCTGCGAGATTTGGGAACCTTGAATAGGGGAATTGAATATCCTCTGGATATAACTCGAAGCACCCAACTGTCTGTTGTTATGGACTCCCAAGAAGTCAGGTGCATCGAAACCTCCCGACTGCCTCCAGAGACGGACAGCCGGGCAACCCTTCAGGGCTGCTGCGTGGGTCTCTCAGAGAAGGGTTCTCTGGACCCAAAGTTGCCAGGAGCCCCCCTGCCTCTAGCACGACGACCTCCCCGTCCTCCTCTGCCACGGAAGGACTGGTTATCCGGAGCAGGTTGGGACTGCTGCGACTTCCGGAACCACATCTTCTTCTGTCCCTTTTGGTTCTTAGAGAAGGACCTCTGGGGAGCTGAGAAGCGGACTCCGACGGCAGACAGCGTCTTCCGTCCTTTTCGCTCTGGACTAATGTCCCGAACAGTCTTGCCAAACAAGGCAGAACCATCGAAGGGGCATTCGAAGGTCGCCTTGAAGGGCTCTGCAAAATCACAATGGCGGAGCCAGGCCTGTCGCCTCATGACTAGGCCTGCTCCGCTGGCTCTAGCGGCTCCCTCAGTAGCATGAGACAGTAGCCGCATAGATGTATTGGAAACTGATCTGAGAGTGGCCATTCGGTGGAGTAAACCTGTTTATCCTCACTCGAGATGGACTCTGGGGGAGATGCAGCGTATTCTTTAATCAGATCCCGCTGCATCCTAATGACATGTGCCATGTAGTTCAGCGCTCTCAAGGAGAAGGTTGCTGAACTAAAACTCGCTTCCCAATGCGATCCATCGAACGGGACTCCTTGCCCGGAGGATGCACGGAGGGACTCTCCTGGGCCAATTCCCTCTTCGTGGCTGCAGCCATCATCATGGCATCTACTGGGGGACCCTTACTCCAGTGGGTGCGGTCTGATGGAGGAGAAAGAATGCGGTCCGGGCGCTTAGGGATAGGCTCAATGGTGTCCGGATCCTTCCACGCCCTGATGGAGATAAGATCCACCAGGGGGTCAGCAGGAGGGGACACCCAAGAGGTAGAAGGGCCCGCCAATGCCTCCAAGAACACAGACTCGTCCGAAGAAGCCTTGGGGGCAGACCACCCCCCCCTGATCCTTAACATCTCCATGATGTCTCCAAATGAGACGTCCTCAGGGGGTGACCTAGGAGAGCCTTCCCCTTCATCCAAGTCTGTGTCTTCAGTGACGGACACAGGAGAGTCCATGTGCCTCCTCTTGCACTTACGCTTCCGAGGTACTTCATCGGGGGGGCTGTCCGAGGAGTACTCTTCAGCAGTTGAATGTTCCAAGGGAACCACTTGGGACATCGAGGCGGGCTGTCCCTGGGACCGGCTGGTGGGGGCCTGGCCCAACTGCAATGGAGTGCGGGATGGAGCCGTGGCAGGGACCGGGGGTCCGGATGTCCTCAACAGTGCCCTTTCCACTAAGTCGAAAGCCGAGGGGGAGCCAGCTTCTCTAAGCCCCGAGAGCCGACCCCCACTCGGATCCGACGTACGGATCGGAGTCGGAGCCGAAACCGTCGGATCCGAGAGACCAGTGTGCTCCGACCTGGACGGAGCCGAAGACACACCAGCTCCCTCGGATCCGAGGCTCGGCCCTCGGCTCCGAGAGGTCGGGTCCGGTACCAAGCACTCAAGGGATGGGACGGATCCGAGGTGCGCCGACCCATCGGATCCGACCCACCCCCGGATCCAAATCTGCACGGCGCCGACAGCTCCGAACCCGTGGTATGGGTCGGAGAAGGAGCCAAGGGGGCGAAAAAAGGGGTCGAAGCCCCTCCCGGATGGGGGGGGGGGCTAGGAGCACTCCCATTTGCATTTGGGCCTGGATGAATTTCCTCATCATCCGGTCCATATCAGCTTCGCTCATAGAAAAGGTTGATCTAGAGGAGGCCACCGAAGCGGACATAGAGAGACGCCTCGGTGACCTCCTAGAAGGGCTAGCCTCCTCCTCCTCGGGTCCAGGAGAGAACCGAGGGGAGTGGAGCCGAGGAGGAGGAAAGCTAGAAGGCACAGGGGAGGCCCGCTTAGATGGAGGAGCCGAACTAGAAGTTTCGGCTCTCCTCTTGTGGTGCTTCTCCCTGTGCCTCTCCTTCTGTCTTTCCTTAGAGGAATCCTTCCCCTCCGGCAACTTAGAGGGAGGTTGAGTCCCAGCCGGAGGGGGAGAACTCACAGCAACAGGTTGCTGAGTGGAAGGGGCAGAGGCCGAAGCGGTATCTGGGGGTAAAAGACCCGCCAGCACCAACTTCGACCTCCGTTCCCTCAAAGCCCGGGGGTTGAACCCTGCACAAATGGTACAACCAGATGACAGGTGTTCAACCCCCAAGCATGACCGACCGAGTGTGGCCATCTGCTGGGGATAGCTTATGGCCACACTGTACATTTGAAAACACAGCCTTATGGGCTTCAGACATAGTAACCCTAAGGCCTAACACACAACACACACAAACAAACTACGCAAAACCCGATAAATTTAAACAAAAAGAGAGAGGAAAGCCTAAACACACTCAACACTAACTGAAACAAGAAAGAAAATAAAGATTTTGAAAACTTTTTTAGTCAAAAACTATTTCTTATCTTCACCAACGCCAGGAGCTCTGGAATTCCGTAGCTACTTGAAAAGCAGCAAACGAAATCTGGGGTCAGTCAGGGCTTGGCAAGGGATTATGGGTAAGAGGGAGGAGCTAGGAGCTCGGAGCCTAAGCTTTTGAATTGCCGGCTCGGATCCGAGGTCGGATCCGATACCCACAGGTTGCAGACGAATGAAGTCTGCCTACTTCAGATAATATGTTTATCCACTCCACAGATGTCTTGTGTTGGTATGACATAATTTCTTAATCTGGACTGTGGTTATGATATAAAATATGTATGGCATGACTGTGGACTATCTGTTCTATCTTGGGTAGACATACCTGGACAATACATTATACCTCCTGCTCTTCCTCTGCACTCTACTATTCCAAAATGCAATTAATGTCCTCTTTCCAGCAACATCTTCTCAGCTGACTCTAAAGTAACCTTCTGTCTGCTTGTTCCATGAGATAGTAAAAAACTGAACTGGTCTGAACTGTTATTTGAATTTTTCTGTACATATGTTTACTTAGGCCATATTAATCTGGATGACAGATTGTCAATAAAATTTTATTTAAAATTAGGAGGAGGTCTTTTAGTTGAAGTGGTGTCCTGGTAGTGACTACAATCAGTAGAATAAGTACCACAAAGGTCCCCCAAGCATGCTTTGTCTTCTTCTATAACAGCTATAGGAGCAAGAAAGAAATGTACACGTATTTAATAAATTGCAAACATCAATTGTTCTTTTCTCCTTTTGCATGCTTACCCCCCAATCATGATAATCTGCCTATGTTTGCTAAAAGTCTTAGCATATTACATGAATTTTAATAACCCAGTTAATGTGCATGTTTCTCATCTTTTTACAAAATACAGAACTGAAAAGTCGTATGCAAATAGTACAGTTTTGTACCTACCATAAATGTAGATGTCCGATAGGTATGCATCTGCAGTCATCACATATGGGTTGTCCTGCCTCAGGCAGCCCTTCGGTCGGACGGATTCCAAAGTCTGGGTCCGGCGTTGGCTGATGTCGCCCTTTCCCCGACGTCAGAGCGCCTGGGGTATAAAAGCGTCAGCTGACGCCATCTTCCTCAGTGTTTCTTGCCCCAGATGCCAGGTGCCCTCAAAGGAAGGCTAAATTTGGAAAAATAAAATAAATTCCAAACATGCACAGAAATATATAAGTATATATATATATATATATATATATATATATATATATATATATATATATATATATATATATATAAAACAAATACACCATAATAGATAATCCCAGCTAGCTATGAGAGGGAAAAATACCCAATAAATACCAAAGAGGGGAAGGAGGGAGGGTAAGCCTGACTGCAGATGCATACCTATCGGACATCTACATTTATGGTAGGTACAAAACTGCACTATGTCCTTCAAGGATGCATCTGCAGTCATCACATATGGGTAGAATACCATAGCCAATCTGGGGGTGGAGGATCTATGTAAAGGATGGTGTAGCTAAAATGCCTTGCAGGACTGCCGTAGCAAAGCCTGCTCTGGATCTGGAATATAAAGGTAAATTGTAATGCTTGGAGAATGTATGCACGGAGCTCCATGTAGCAGCTTCTAAAATGTCCTTGGTAGCCACCCCTCTTAAGAAGGCTGTGGAGGTGGCTGTGGCTCTGGTGGAATGAGGTCTAATGTTAGCTGGCACAGTTTTTCCATGAAAGGAATAACAAAAACAAATGCAATTCCTTATCCATTTTGAAATTGTCTGTTTGGAAATTGCTTTTCCTTGTGCACCAGCAGCATATGCTACCAACAGCTGGTCAGTTTTTCTGTAGCTTTTAGTTCTGTCCAAGTAGTAGCGCAACTGTCTGTGTATGTCCAGGGTATGCAGAAGTTTCTCCCCTTTGTTTTGTGGATTTGGAAAGAAGGTAGGCAGGTGAATAGCTTGGTTTAATGAGACCCTGGATACCACCTTTGGCATAAATGAAGGATTGGTTCTCAATGAGACTCTGTCCTGATGAAAAATAAGAAATGGCTGTACTGCCATGAGGGCCTGTAACTCAGATACTCTTCTTGCTGAGGTTATGGCCAGAAGGAAGGTGGTCTTCCAAGACAGGAACTGTAGTTCTGCAGATGCTGCTGGTTCAAAGGGAGGCAGAGTTAGCTTTTCCAACACAAAGTTAAGGTCCCAAGTAGGCACTGGAGGTTTCCTTGGAGGATTGATGTTTTTAATTCCTCTTAGAAACTGTCTTAGGAGAGGATGAGAAAAGACAGGAGGATCAGTATTGTACTCTGCTGAAATTGCTGAAGCATGAATTTTAATGGAAGAGTAAGACAGGCCATTGTGGAGCATTTCTGCCAAGTATTCCAGGATATGTTCCATGTTCATCACTGTCGCATCTAGGCCCTTTGTGATGCTCCAAGTGTGAAATCTTTTCCATTTTGCTGAATATGCCTTTCTTGTGGAAGGCCTGCGAGCTTCCATGATGATATCCTTCACTCTCTTGGATAGCTTATCCTGAGGAGGAGTCAAGGTATTTTCCAGGCTGTTAGTTGCAAGGTTTTCAGGTTGGAATGCAGAGTTTTGTAATTGTGCTGTGTCAGGAGAAGTGGCCATTGAGGAAGAGGCCATGGTTTCGTGCTTGACAAGCTCTTTAACAGTGGGTACCAGTACTGTCTTGGCCAGTCCGGAGCTATCAGAATCACTTTTGGCTGCTCTGTCCTGATCTTCAGTAAGACCTTGGTCATTAATGGAAGAGGTGGAAATGCATACACTGTTAGAATTCTCCAGCTGAAAGATAGGGCGTCCACTTTCCATGCCTGTGGGTGGTATGTCCTTGAGCAGAATTTCTTCAGCTGATGATTGTGGGGGGAGGCAAAAAGATCTATGTCTGGCCTTCCCCATGATTGTGTTATCTGTAGGAAGATGTCTGGGTGCAGCATCCATTCGTGTGCATCCATGATATTTCTGCTTAAGCTGTCCGCCAGTATATTGTCTTTTCCTGGCACAAACTGGGATTGCAGGTCTATATTGAGTTTCAAAGATAGTTCCCATAGATTCATTGCCAGTCTGCAAAGAGGGTAGGAATGGGTGCCTCCTTGCTTGTTTATGTACCACATAACTGTGGTGTTGTCTATCCTTATTAGCAGGTGGCCTTGATGCAGAAAGAGTTTGAAGGCCTCGATTGCATGTATCACTGCCAGCATTTCCTTTTGGTTTATGTGCATGCGTAGCTCCTTTTGTGACCATAGTCCTTGAATACATCTGCCCTCCATGTGTGCTCCCCAACCGTGGTCTGAAGCGTCCGTTGTAATGGTTTGGCTGGCTATTGGCTTGCTGAAGGGCAGACCCCTGTTTGACTGGCTTGCTTGAGCCCACCACAGAAATTCCTTTTGGAGGCATGGAATGAGTGGGATCAAAGTTTCTAAGCTGTGACTGTGCTGAGTCCATAAACTCCTTAGGTACCATTGTAGTTTCCTCATATGCAGCCTTGCTTGTGGAATCAGAAGAATGCAAGATGCCATGTAACCCAGGGCCTGCAGGATTTTCCTTGCAGTCAGCTGAGTTTGTCTTGTCAGATTCTTGAAGTAATCCGGTAGTTGTCTTTGTTTTTCTTCTGTGGGAAAAGCCATTTGGGTGGTTGTGTCTAGATCCGCACCCAGAAAATTTATTCTTTGAGATGGAACAAGTCTTGATTTGTGAATGTTGACTGTATATCCCAAGGCCTGCAGTAGGTGAATGGCATAATTCAAATCCTTTACCAAAGTTTGCAAGGCAGTCGTCCAGATATGCGTATATTTGAATCCCCTGAAGTCTGCAGTGTGCAATTACTGATGCCAGGCATTTCGTGAATACTCTGGGCGCAGTAGATAGGCCAAAGGGCAATGCTGAGAATTGATAATGCTCTGAACCTGCAAGAAATCTGAGGTGTCTTCTGCAACTTTGTCTGATAGGGACATGCAGGTATGCCTCCTTGAGGTCTAGAGTCACCAGCCAAGACCCCTTGCCCAGCTTGGGAAGGAGTTGCTGTAGAGTCAGCATTTTGAATTTTGGCACAATGAGATAAGTATTCAGTGTGGACAAGTCGAGAATAGGCCTCCATTGATTTTCTTTTCTTGGAACAAGGAATAGTCTGGAATAAAATCCTTGGCCTTGTTCTGAAAGAGGAACCTTTTCTATAGCTTTCATTTGCATTAAGTTGGGGATTTGTTTCAAAGCCTCTGCCCTTTGATTTGGTGGCAGGTCTGGCATGCCTTTTCTTTTTGGCAATTTGTGAAAATGGAACCTGTATCCTTTGTCTATTATTTGCAGTGTCCATTTGTCTCTTGTAATACTGTGCCAATTTTCTGAGAATAAAGAAAGCTTTCCGCCCAAAGGTGCTTCTAATTGAGCCCTGGTTGGCGGAGTCAAAGCAAAGTCATTGAGTCTGTCCTTGTGCAGCAGTTGAAGGTCCTGCACTACCTCTCTGGTTGGGAGGCTGCCATTGGCGTCCTCTGTAGGAGCCTCTAGCTTGCCCTCTACCTCTGGCACGCCTGTTCTTGCCTCTCTGAAATCTTTCTGTGTCCGGAAAGGACCAATTCTTGGTAGGCCAATTTCTGCTGAATCTTGGTGGTTGGACTTGTAGAAAATCTTTGACTGTTTGTACAGATTTTGCCTTTTCCTCAAATTTCTTTAAGACCTCCTGAGCAGTGGAGCCAAATAACTTTTGCTTTTCCAGTGGAGCATCCAGAAGCTTAGCTTTAACATGGTCTGGCAGAGATTGTTCCTTCAGCCAAGCATGCCTACGCATGACTGCACCTGTCATAGCTGACCAACATGAAGCTTCCAATGCATCATAACCACACTGTAAGAAATAGTTGCTAACCTGCTGGGAGTTATGTACCAGATCCCGAAGTGATTTGCGATCTAGGGGATCAGGTGAAGACAGTTTCTTATGCAATTCATCTAACAAATACTCTTGGTACTGTATCATATGAAACTGACAATTTAATGCCCTCATAGAAAGAGTAGCAGAAGTATACACTTTTTTACCCCATCTCTCTAAAGCCCTGGACTCCCTTTCAGAGGGGAGTGGATTTTTAGTTGTGGCAGCTGCAACCCCTTTAGGGCCCTGGGAAATAGTTTCTGGATCAGCAGAGTGGGCCTTGTAAAGAAAAAGATGCGAGTCCGGGACCCTGTAGTACCTATCGGGTTTGACAGGGGCCGGAGGAAGAGTGTCAGGGGTTATATGCTAGACTCAGAGTACACATCATCAATGACATTCAAAACAGGAGGAATAGCCAAAGGTCTATGCTGAGGTAAATGCAGAAAAGTTCTTAATCTTTTCCTGGAATCAGAGAATTCCTGGCCCTGCCATTTGAAATGCACTCTCATAGTGTGAAGGGTCTCCCCGAAGGATAACTCTTCAGGAGGGGAGGCCGAGGGGATAGATTCCTCTGCATCAGAATCCTCGTAGGCCGAAAAAGCCTCCTCCTGGTAGTCCGAGAGAGCAGAGCCATCAGAGACCTCCTCTGAGGAGTGGGGATCAGAGGGCTCAACCCTGGGCCTTTTGTCTAGAGGAGGGGGGTTGAGAGCCCCTAATTAAGGAAATAAGGTCCTCTGCTAATGTTAGAATCTGTGAACTTGTAGAGGGTCCCTGAGGAATAACCCTGGGAGGCATAGCTTTTGTATGTTTAGCAGCTTTAGCCCTGGTGAATGCCTTTATGGACATGGATGCAGGAGGCCTAGCTGCACCACGCGCTGGTGTAGTTTTGTCTAGAGGAATGGTGTCACAAGTTTCCAAGACACCAGTTTCTGAAGGAAATTCAATAACCGACTCAGCAGGGGCCTCCGGGGCCGAGGTTGTCGGTTGAGCGGTTTCTGGGGTCGGAAGTACCAAGGACTCGGTTTCAGCCGAGACCGAGACACTCTCGGTAGGCCTGGCTGTGGTTTCAGCCGAAACCGCGGCCCGCATGTGTCGGTCCTTGTCCTTCCGTTTCTTTGTTAAATGTGAAGTCGGAGTCTCCGACGGCATATTGTATGAAAAACTAGCCCCAAAAAATTCCTCTGCAAACTCCGCCCGACGTCTAAGAGTGCGTCGGTTGAAGGAAGCACAGGCTGAACAGGCCGAGACGTCGTGGTCTGGGCCTAGGCAGGGGAGGCAGTAAGAGTGGAAATCCTTATGAGGTATTTGTTTCCCACAAGTTAAGCAATTATTAACTTTATCTGACATCGGCTGAGGCAAGAAAGAGTCCCCAACGGGGTACTTAGCTTTTGAAGTCTTCGGTAGATGAATTACAGGAGCTGGCCGACCAGCATTTGCGAACTGCTTCTGCTTCGGGCACCACGCGGCAGGAAAGACTGGGGAAGATGGCATTGGCTGACGCTTTTATACCCCAGGCGCTCTGACATCGGGGAAAGGGCGACATCAGCCGACGCCGGACCCAGACTTTGGAATCCGGCCGACCGAAGGGCTGCCTGAGGCAGGACAACCCATATGTGATGGCTGCAGATGCATCCTTGAAGGACATCATGCACATTTCCCAGGGTTATGCTATGTTTTGTGCCATTTTCCCTCGCAAAACTGGGATAAGTGCTATGTTCTGCAGTCAGCCTAACAAAGTCAATACTGTAACAAAAAAGACATAAATTAACTGGGTCACCATCCCTAGAAATCAGAAGGGTATTAAATTAGAAAACAGTATCCTCATCATCACACTATGTGCAAAGTCCATTTCTTAAAAGAAAAATAAGACTAAGTTTCTTTGCTTACTGAAGAATTTTGCAAGGCCATCTTTCACTGTAACATATTTCAACAACTTCATTTTAAAGTCAGAGCTCATGCATTTCTGCACATTTCCTTCTGTTACTGGCAACTGTAGTACTATTCATAGACTTTCTTTTTTTTCCTAGTAATTCATCACGTTTCCTTGAGAAATATGCTCAAATCAACATTATCCGCTATGAGTAGTTCCTTGTCTGAGCTCTACCTTCACTTTCAGATCATATGACTGTAGATCAAGTAACAATACTTGAAATCTTGGAGGTGCCTTGGACAAAGACTCACTTAATAGCTTGGTATGGTTTATCATGCATTTCTACCTGAAAAACATCTCTATCAGACTTTTTCAAAGAATTTCTCACATACATACGCTAATATCAACAATAACTTTTCTATATGAGCATGCAACTTTCATGCATCTGCAAAAGCTGTTAAATGGCATATTCTCTTTAAAAAAATCATAATTTATGTATCATTCTGACTGGAATCTACCTGGAAAATCACTTAAGTAACTAGTTTCATGTGCATTTCAAAAGACTTTCATTGGTCATTATCACTCCAGGCTACCTACTGCTGCAACTGCTTTCTTAGAAGAACAATTATCATACAAATATTAGTTATAAACTTTGCATTGTTGTTATTTGTTGGACATAGAGCTTTACAGCTAATTAGCCAACTACAATAATTTGTATATAATGTACTGAGTTCATCTGCAGAATTCAGATGGAAAGCAAACCTCGATGAGGCTATACACATCTCCTGTGTCTCTGACTCATTTACTGGCCATCAAGTCACTACTTGGTGTCCAAGTGGAAATATAATTGCGAGATGCAGAAGTAAATAAACCTTCAACAGTCTCTATTTTTAGAACTGCAGGAAATACAAATCACACTGGGAAATGCCTCAATAGCAACCACCTGAATTCCTTCACAAGAAGGTAATATGGCAGGAACTAACAAGCTTTAACTCCAGAATTCCCCTGTATTCCCAAGTGGATTATCTAAGAAACCTGAAAAGGTTCAATATGCTTGAAAATTAGTGGACAGAATGCCGACTTTAGTCTGCACCTGTGTTTAGCTTATACTTTACAGAAAAATGAAAAATACTGAAGACAGCTATATCCACATTGTTAATGAATGCTGCTGGGAAAAACCACCAAGGAATTCAACTGTTATATTCCTTGAGGGCAAAAAAAGGCAAAATAGTATCACCTAAACAGTAATTCAGGAATTATTTTCAACCAGATATAACATGCCAATTGTTAAATGCTTATTCCTTACAGCAGAACAAGACAAGGTCATACAAACACTATAGGGATTCATGAAGCTGAGGTTGAGACAGAGATGACAATTGTGAATCTGGCACATTATATGAATCTCTAATAAGTGAAACTAACTGATAACACAAAAAATTAAAAAAGGGCAAGGTTTTTATGGAGCAGATGAGACAATAACTGTATGTGTGCACAATAAATGAAATTACTAGTATATGGTTAAAATTATTAACCCAGAAAAAGGAAATATATCTATAAAATAACGAAAAAACACTAAATAAAATTAGATTCTGCTGCAACAGGACGGAGGCCACAAAAATACTGTGCAGTTTTAATTCATGCTTTATACATCAAATGTGGCTCTAAGCATAAGAAGTTTTGTCCTGCATTTATTCACTCATGAAGAATAAGTGCTACAAAATTGCATGTTGCAAAGATTTGTAAAAGCAAAAAACAACTGTGTTCAAAAAGGTTTGCATGTTGTCAAACAAAAGCATGAAAATCAGCTGTCTTTAGGTATAGTTAAAATAAAAATATTTAAGTCAAATCTAAAATAACGCACCTGAAGCAGGGGAAAAAAGAATTTAGGTCAAAATGGTAGAACACAAATACAGAAAACTAATGGACACAATGCTGAATTTTAAACTAAACACAGGTGCAAGAGTATATTTGTTAATAAAAAAAAAATGCCAGAGAGATAAGTGCCCATATTGCCAACTTATGCTGCCCACTGTGTGGCACCACCCAAAATAATATTACATAAGAAGCTTCTTTTCCCTCCTAATATTCTTGGGTTGTATGGCTAGTAAAAAAAATCATTAAAAAGAATACCAAACATAGAAGCAAGACAGCATGTGTAGGGAATTCTTCACAATGAAGCAGAGACATCTAGGACAGTTGCATATTACTTTTTTCTCACACATAGGTAGTATGCCAGAATAATACAACATACAAATACATTCTTGCAAACAGGAGCGGCCTTAGGTCAACTGGTGCCCTAGGCAAAAGGGCTCCATGGCGCCCCCCAGCACACCACCCAGTGCCCCCATCCTGGCCTACCTACATTAAATAAATAATGAAAAAGCACCCCTGCTAGACCGGCGCCCTAGGCGACCACCTAGTTGGCCTATGCCTAAGGCCGGCTATGCTTGCAAACTGTCAGTAATTTAAACCTAGAAGAAAATAATGGGAGCTCTAAGAAGAAAGACAATGAAGAAACTGGAAGAAACTGAAGATTTGGAAAGTCTAGATTTTCTGGTCATTATTAAGCAATACAGAAAGTCTACAAAAGTTCAGCAATTGCAGGGTCAACAGTATGGTCACTGTTGTGAAAAAAAGATACAATTCACATTTGTATTGAGCTGCAAGATCTAAATTAAGTGACTAAATGACAGCATCACCCACTGCCTGTAGTTCAGGAAGTGGTCTTAAGTATGCCAAACATCGAGTTACTTTCAGGGCTGCTGGCAAATAAATTTAGAAGAACCAAGCTCCAAATTGTACACATTTATTATGCTGCAAGGCAGGCAGAGATTCCCTAGAATCTCTGTCATTTCATCAGTTCCAAAGACGTTCCAAAGAACTGATGCAAAGATAACGGAGTGCTAGTAAGCTATTTTAACATTAAACCAATATTGATCAGTGTGGAGCCAGACACAAGAAGAGCACGACAGAAGACTGGCACAGCTATTTAACGGATTATAAATTCATCCCATACCTTTCAAATGTCCAGATTTTTGCCTCATATTTTTGGTCTGGTCCTCATAAAATCTGTGGTTTTCTGGCAAATCACCGAGGATTTAAATCACCAAATAATAACATAAATTTGAGTTTCAGAATTCATTTCCTTCAGAAAATGCATGTTAACACAAATCCTGGTATTCTACCAACATTCTAAGTTTATAAGAGCAATATTTAAAATCTGTCCCTATTTTGGGTCCTTTGTCCCCCGACTGTTTAGACGGTGTCCAGATTTCTTGTGCTAAGAGGTTGAGAAGTATGATTTATCCTGTTGAAGAACAACTTTAAAATAAGACTTAAAGTCTGAGATATGTGGTTCATATCCTAAAATCAAGAGGAACTGAATTGTTACACAGGAAGAACCTATGAAAACCTGAAAGCAAGTCTACAAATGACAATGCCAAGAAAAAAAATGGGTATTATAGAGATTTCTAGGAATTAAGCAATACCCTGCAAAGTTTTTACTAATAATTATGTGAAAACTATGCATCTAAGAAAGCTGTTATTGGCAAGATCTACAGTAAGAATGGCACTGTAAACAGGAAAATGGTTCTGAAAAGCTTAAGAAACTAGTTACATATGCATCCACATTAAAATACTAAGAAAATAAGTGCAAGTAGATGACATGATGATATAACAGCTATGCTCTTAAAAAGAAAATCAACAGACCAGTTGCCTATGGGGCACAAAAGAAATTACAAATACACAAAAAACATCTCAGAAAAGAAAAGGTCAGTAATAGTGTATGGAAAGAAGACATTTCCTAAACATAACTGTGATAAAGACGTTTGGGGAGAAATATACCAGAAAAACTTGGAAAGAACATTCTAAAAAAATCTTTATACAAGGCACTTCTGAGACTGCAGAGGATGTCACTTAATCCACACAAGTATGATCTGAAAATGAAACACAGATCATAGGAAGAAATGTATGAAACAGATATGACAAAGCACAGAATATCTAAAAGAGAAGCAAGACACACAAGAACTATTACTTAGGTATTTTTATAGTTACCAATGACAAAAGAAAAAGTAAAAGAATTTTAGAGATGCACTGACACAGATTTACCAATGAAGTTACTGAAGAGCATTACAAATAAAGGATGACCTAAGCAAAATTATCAGTAAGGCAAAACATTTAGACTTATTTTTCTTTCAAGAAAGTTGTGTTCAACGCTAAATTTTCAAAGCTGCCAAGATAATACTTGTCAGAAAAATGAAAAAACAAATTACATTACATAACAGTTATCTCACTGCAGTATGAACAACAAGCCTATCTCCCCCTTCATCACTGCTTTGCCCCCAACATTTTTCAATTTGCCCCATGTCCTCTTGAATGTGTGTATAGATCCCTTTCCATCACTCATTCCAGAAGTCCATTCCATGAGTCAAAAACCATTTTTGTGAAAGGTACTAGCAAAGATGCTGGGCGAATATAGACCCAACATTCTGCTACCTCTGTCCCCTCCTTCCCTCACCCCTTCCTGTTTAGAATGATCTCTTCACCATATTGCAATGATGTGGTCTTACACGGTAGTATGATGCTCCTCCAGTATCTTCTTGTCTCAGGTGAGAAGAGCTCTAGCTCCTTTAGATTTTGATCTTAATCCTTCCCCTCTACCCCATGGAGCTTTCTGATAGCTTTACTCACAATTGCTTCTGGCAGCCTCATGTGCTTTTCCTTAGATGACTTCCAGAATGCTGGAATGCACAGTGCTCAGGATGTGGGTTGACCAATACTTCTATCATCTCCTAGAGGAAACATCCCAGTATTCTGTTTGCTGCTGCCACTACCTTCTTGCTCTGCTTTCAGTGGTCCTCACAAGATGTAATTCAATACTTTCTGAATATTTTCCTGTCCTGCTACTATTGGTATAACTCCTTCTAGCTAAGAATTCACACCAGGGTTGCTGCAAGTAAATCCCATAATTTGCATGTTTGCACTCAAGTACAACTTTGCTACCTTGTTTACAAGGGTTATAGGAATCACAAAAAAAGGAAGTTAAAGTCTAAAGAAAAAGCAAAAGACACAACGTATTGACTAGAAATAACAAATAGAACATGTAGAAGAGGTGTGCTACATAAATTGTATACCATAAAAGCAGTCCAAGCAAAGAGATGATAGCATAGTTACTCTCAGACCATGTATGGAGATAAGTGGATACTCATTTGTTCCAATATAAAGAATATGCATACCTCATAAGTTAACTTAAAAATTTAAATTACCAGACACAAGTTCACATGTGAATGTAATATTAAGGTCTATGTTTTTTTAGATAGGCAACACCCAGTGTTGTCACAGCTGATAATGATGCTCAATACAAAACATGAATTCAGAAGGCTTGTGCATAAGTTGGAAATTAGACATAAAATCTCAGTGCTCACTATGGTTGCCACCTTTCACTGTAGTGAAAACCAGACTTAGGCCACACTTCTTGCTCCTCCCATAACCCCACCCATGCCCCACTCACTTCCCACCATTTTGTGACATCATATCAGACAAGAAGGAACACCCACTTTTGTCATTCATGATGCCTTTTTTCTGCAGATTTACTATGCTTTTGTAAACAAAAAAAAAAACATTGTAAATCCACATATTTAACAAACTCCGATAGCCTGTTTCTTTTATTTGAACCAAAATACTGGAGTTTGTACAGTGCTTTCCAGACTACTGGACAATCAGATTGATTTCTGAATAGTCCAGAAAAAAACGGATAGATGGCAACACTAGTGCTCACCATCCTCAATCTGATATATTAGCTAAACAGGGAAGAATCTCACAGGAAATACCTGTAAAAAAGACACGAGGACAGTCACCGTGCAGTTTTGGAAAACAGGAATAATACACTACATGCAATCTGTTATCAAGGAAAGAAAGTATTACTTGTTCATCTATATTACTGATACTTGAAAATGAATATAAATTTAAGGAAAGTATACACATCAATATTCTAGTCCTCTCAAACAACTATTTTAAATCATTCCCTCTTTTACAATAAAATTTTGGGGCAGTGCCCATAATTTTTTTCAGAAAAGGAAAATAACTCAAGAAGCCAGATATATATAGGCTGTTCCTGAGCTGAAAGTTATTTTAAGGAATGAAAAGTTTAAATTTCTGAATTGTAGTTTCAATATGTACAAAAAATTACACACACACACACACACACACACACACACACACACACACACACACACACACAAGGGAAATGTTACATATGGGATAGGATGAGCAAGCAGAAATTTTGTGTGCGTCACACAGTGCAGAGTTCTTCTGGAAAAGTAGGCTGCAATACAAAACTCACTGAGAACAGACAAATGCTCTTGTGTCTCTGAATTATTTACTTGCTGCTATGACACTATGGACATTCTCAGAAATTTCTGAAATGCTTATTTTCTGACTTTGAAGTTTGTAAAGTTGCCTTTTTTCAGGGTCAAGCTTCAGTCTATCTGAGAGGATAATAAAACTCGTATACTTCAGCATTTCAGATGCAACGCTCTTATTTTTTTGCTTTTAACTCAGAACTGGTGTGTCTTTTCCTGTCACATACTGCTCCTGCATCTGACCTAAGAAATCAATGGCTTTTTTTCATCTAGCTTCATCTGCCAGAATTTCTGGTTGGTATGCAGCCCTGGAAAAAAAGCATCTGGCACATCTTGAGACCACATTTTTAACTGTAAAGGAATGGTTAATGCTCTCCTTAATCACTTAATTTGGAGCTTGTGGAACAATATAAATGTAAATATTTACCTCTCCTGTTTTACAATAGTAATTCAGTAGTAGGAGCTTGAAGACAGTCTACATATGATTCCCCAAGGTACAAAAACTAGGCTAGGCTAGACATAAATTATATTTCACAGGAACATGTGAATTTATTGAACACCTATTTCAGATCATGCATCAATAACAATTAAAATAAAAATGCAGGGCAATAAAATAAAAATGAGACACTGGCACTTCCCCACCCATCTGTTAAATTGAGAGGAATTTAAGGAATGGGTACTACAAATTATTTGGGAGTTATTAGGGAAGATAGAAATTTCTCCTGAAAATATAGTAGGGAGTGGGATAAAATTAAAATTTAAAAATAGCGTGGAAATAACAGAAAAAGATATATGGTAAAGAAATAAAAATATTTAGAAGGACTGGCAAAGGTTAAAGTATTTTGCAGAAGAGGGGGAATCTCACAGAAGAGAAGGCACAATTGCAGAATGCTAAACAGAAAATAATGGATTACCTCGATAATATGCACAGGTTTAGAAAAACTGTGGTTAAGCAATGTTTTTTTTTTTGAAAACAACTCCACAGCACAAAAGCTTTTAGCACAATGGCTCAGGCAAGAGAAAGTAGAAAGGGTTGTTGCCAAGCTTAAGAAACCTATAACAAGGAAAATTACCACAGATCCCGTAGAGGTACTAGAAACATCTTGGACATTTTATGGTATTCTTATGGAAGTTTGGAAGCTAGGAGGAAAGAAAGTGATAAAGATTTGAAAAGTTTTGTTTAATACTATTTTAAAAGGAAGAGAAATACCAACATCCTGGAAGAAAGCTGTGGTGGCAAATCATGCATCAGTAATAACTAAAATAAAAATATATGGTAGTGAAATAAAAATGAAAGACTGGCACCTCCCAACTTATCTGTTAAACAGATCAGAATTTAAGGAATGGGTAGTAGAAATTATTCGGGAGTTATTAGAAATTTCTTCAGAAAGTATAGCTATGGAGTGAGATAAAATGAAGGTGAATTTTAAAAATAGGGTAGAAATAAAAGAGAAAATGATATGGTAAAGTGACAAAAAATGTTTAGGGGGACTGACAAAGGTTGAAGTATTGCAGAATACAGAGGAATCTCACAAAACAAGAGGTGCAACTGCAGATTGTTGTTGTTGTGTCTTTCGGCTTATCCCGGTTAGGGGTCGCCACAGTGGAACTCTGGTCTGCTAATATGTTTGGTAGTGGATTTTTATGTGCCGAGTTACCAGCCCTGACGCACAACCTTCAACGAAGGTACGCCCATTCACGCATGCCTCCACAAAGAAGGCGCTCTAGCTGTTAAAAAAGAAATTAAGAGACTACTTTGACAATATGCACAAGTTTTGAAAGACTGCTGTTAAGTAATTGCTTTCTGATAATAACTCTAGAGCACAAAAGTTTTTAGCAGAAGGGCTCAGGCAACTGAAAGTAGAAAGGGCTGTTGTCAATCTAAGGGAACCTATGACAAGGAAAATAACCAGAGATACTGTAGACGTTTTAGAAATATTTCAGAAATTTTATGAAAATCTGTATAAGACAGATAAATGTGGAACTCAAGAAAAAGTACAAATAGAAATGTTTAATTAAATAATTAAATATGCCAAGGTTAGAGGTAGATGAGGCCTAATTACTAACAGGACAGGAGGAAGTGAGATAAAATGGCGATGTATAACCAATCTGAAGGAAAGTCTCCAGGAATAGATGGTATTCATGTGGACATCTGAAAGCTAGAAAGTGATAAAGATTTAGGTTTTGTTTAACAGTATTTTAAAAGCAAATGTACCAACAGCCTGGAAGAAAACTGTAATGGCTGAACTGGCTGAAGGGTGATACCTAAAGATGGTAAAGATTTCCCGTTACCTATAAGAGAACGGAAGCTTCCTGCTTTAAAATAGCAGAACAGAGGTCACAGCAGGAGCAGGAACAAAAGGGAACACGATGGGTTGAACGAGAGCCCATACAACATAAAGAAAGCATTTTTCAACCAAAGAAAGACTTAGTGTGGAATTTATCCAGTTATGCCCTGTCTGAAGATGAGTTTAATTTGTTACAAAAAGGACCGTCTTTTATACCCACTGATAGGTCTGATTTTGCAGATGTTATATTTGATTTAAAGATGTTTACAAGTAATTTTATGTTAAAAAAGCAGTTTAATGTTACAGAGACGACACAAATGCAAGGAAGTAATGTTTGTAAAAAAAAAACTAGCATATATATGCCTGCAGTTAACCCATTAGTCAATGCTTTTGAAAAAATGTGCGTAGAGGATGTACACAAATTGAATGATTACAAAAGGCAGAAACATTATAAGGGGCAAAAGTCTTATAACTTAACAAAATCAGAGCATGAAGCTTTACTAGGTTTACAGAAGAATGACACGATAGTAATCAGGCCTGTCGACAAGGGAGGGCCTATAGTTATTACGGATAAAAGTAAATATGATTCCATTATGTTACACATGCTGAAGGAAGATGTTTTTTATGAGAAATTGCCTTCTGCCAGGGTTACGTTGTTCATAGAAAAAGTTCAGAAGCAATTAAAAGATATGTTTTCGAATGGCTTGATAGACAATAGTCTATTATATTATTTCATGGTTACCTCACCCACTATACCCATTATTCAAGGTTTGCCTAAACTACACAAGAGCACTATTGACCCACCTATGAGGCCTATAGTGTCTGATAGAAACTGGTGCACTGAACCGGCATCCCTTTTTATTGAAAAAAGTTTGAGACCACTTTTAAATAGTAGAAAGCATGTGTTAAGAGATACGGGACAGTTTTTGAGAGATCTTCACATTTTCAACAATAACAACCCTACTAAAGGTTTTCTTATGGCAACACTTGATGTGGTCTCCCTTTTTACAGTTATACCTAATATGATTGGGTTGGAAAGTTTAACTAGGTTTATGGAAATGTATTCTGATTTCTCTGAAAATAAAATTGTACTAATTAGGAATTTAATGAGCATTGTCTTAGAAAACAATGTTCTGTTTGGTGATGACCTATACTGGCACCATAATGGTGCAGCTATGGGCGCATCTTGTGCCAATTGCTAAGCCAACGCTGTCATGGTTGTATGGGAACATGAGTATTTATTGAGTGGCCCATATCAAAAAAATGTTTTATTTTTTCGTAGATTTGTAGATGATCTTTTTATTTTAATGACTGGTGCAGAAGAAGAGTGCTCAGAATTTCTTATGTACTTGAATGCAACCAATACTTTTTAAGGTTTACATCTGTTTCATATGAGAGAATAAACTTTTAGATGTTCAAGTAAACATTGAAAAAGTCGCATATATACATGCTTGTACAGGAAGGAATGTCATGTTAACCAGCTTTTTAATAGAGGAAGTATGCACCCTACCTATGTGTTTGGCAATGTCATTAGGAATCAGGTTTACAGAGTGTCTAGGTTGAACGTGAGGGATGCAGATTTCCATCAACAGTTGAATAATACGAGGAATTAATTATTGGCCAGAGGTTATGAGGAGAGAGATATAGAGAAACAGAAGTAGTAGTTAACTTGTGGCATACTAAGGCTAGACCTTATTATTTGGATAGATGGTCTGAGGGAAAAGGAGACCTGGGGTGACATGCCGAAGTAAAAAGTGCCATTAAGCTTTTCTAGTGATGTTGGGTCTTATACGTAAACATTGAGAGATACTGACCACTGATAAGGCGGTCACAAAATGGATAGACAATGAACCTAATTTTTGTTCAAAAATCAAAAGTCTTTGAAAAGATGTTTATGTGTATCCAGAGAAAAGAAAACATCTATGGGTGGAATAGGAACCAAGCCTTGGGGCAAATGTTCATATTGTGGGTATATAGATATAAGCAATGAATTTTTGCATCCAGATCAGGACCGGCTATATAAATTTAAAGCACAAGCTAAATGTGACACACAGCACATAGTGTATCTTGCCCACTGCATAATATGTAAGAAATTTTATATTGCGAAAACAGACCGCACACTTAAGGAAAGGATTAGAGAACACATTTATCACATAGGCAAACAAAGCAGAAGCAATGCCCTGGCCAAACAAGTTATGAATACTAATAGTCAACATACATTTAAGTTTATGGCCATTACTAGGAGTTTTGTGAGTTTGGGGGGGGGGGGTACATGCAATAAAACAGAGGAACTGGAAGCTAGATGGATAGTTTTATTCAGAGCTGATATGAGACATGGTCTCAATGAACAAATACCACTGAGACCAAAGTTAAAGGCCAGACCTCTATGTAGGTAAAGTAGCTGTTTTTAGGAATATGTATTTTAATGTGTGTTTATATTGCACAAAGTAAAAAAAATAATAATAATATACATTTAAGGATTTTCTTTGAACATTTAGTTATTTTGTGGCTACTATACAGCTTTAACATTTTACAGTAATGGAATGTATATAGCCATGTGATGAACTGTTGTCATGTGATGCATTCAGCAATGTTCAAAAGTATGACTGGTTTCAGTTTGTTTTTATGCACCTGAAACAGCAGATGTGAAAGCGCTTGTGCCTGACTAAAGTTTTATAACCTGGAGCCTATCCTGTTGTCCTCCTGTTGTTTCTGGAGACATTTCTGGAGACTTTGCTGTAGCTTTGCTGTGGACTAAAGGACCTGCAAACTAGTGCTTTTTATTGTTTTTGCTGGTCATTATTACTAAGTGTTTATGTCTATAATGGGTAAAAGAACAGCAAAGATGATGCCAAAATTGACAGATATGGCTCAAAGTAGCTTTGTGGAGAGGAGGCAAACATTTGACAACATTAACAACAAGATGACATGAAAATACTAATGCTGGTGGTGGGTCTTGATGCAAAGAAAGCATATGACAGAGTAAGCTGGGATTTTAGGAGTAGGGCAATGGAAGTATATGCATTCCTTGACAAAATTATAAGGTTAATTACAAGGATATACGAGGATCAGATCCTCTCTGCTGCGTTTTGTTTGAAAACAGGAGCCTGGCAGGGGTGTCCTCTTTGCCCTTTGTTATTTGCATTATATTTAGAACCACTGGCAAAGAAAATAAGGTTTCTTGTTCAGAAAAAGGCCAAACAACCCCAAATACTAGAAGCATTTATTTCTTTAAATACTAACAATTTCAAACAAAACGAGCAGCTTTTGACTCAGTTGTTTCACTTGGTGCCATAAATACATGGACAATATGCAAACAGATCTTTTGGTGGAACAGGGGCTGCTCTAAAGACCACTACAATTGATACCTGAAAGATCCACCTGTGATCTAACCACAGTCTTTTACAATAACCTTGAGGCATGACAGTGTTGAGAGGAATGGAATTCTGCTATTTTCTGAGGAAAAGAGATCTCAGGAGGACTATCTTTCATATCTCTTAAATGTACCTCTGTATATTTAGATTTCTTTTTTGTTTTGTTTTTAAGCTTGAAAGCAGAAGTAAAGTGTGTGGGCAGATCCTAAGAAGGGAAATGATCTTCCAAGTTAACATTTTTTTAAAGCAGAAAGCTTTCAAGAGTTTTGTGGTACCAACATATGACTGCATTTTTAAACTCTTTACAAACAGGACACACAAGAGTGCTGTGTTAAGTCTACAAACAAAATGTACATATGATGTGATATCCCCTCCTTTATTTAAGAAATATGTGTCATCATCTGCTGGTGTGCACAAGGAAAACATGGTTGGCCTAAGCCTTGGACTGAGAAAAAAGGAAATAAAATTAATAATTTAAAATGATGAATAAATAGAAGAGAACATGCAACTAGTAAAGAATCAAAATATAAAAAGAGAAACTGCACATTTACACACCATTCATTCATCCACAACCTCTTTTTCCCATTTTTACATATGGGGTCGGGGTATCACATCAACAGTGACCATCATCTACAGCCACTGCTCACACTGATGGGTCGCTAGCCTAATATGTCCAAAAATGTTTTTCTGAGAGTAGCCAGAAACTGATCTCTAGTGTTGAAGATCCAGAAGAGTGGTGGAAAGGAAAGAATGGAAGAACTGACTAGAAGCCTGTGAAGGTTTTATTGCTAAGTTGTCCAAATGCATGCAGCATAAATCCTAGTGGTTACTTAAGATCAAATCACATCACCAGGTTCTTACAGCTAATGCAAAAGGGGGCAATGAAGTTCAAATGACACTTGGAAATCAAGTAAAACTGGTGATAAATCACAGCTCTGTAGGACCAGCCGATCACCATGTGGAGCACCAAGGAGTAAGCTACTGAATCAATCCAAAATGAGCATCTTAAATAATAACTTGACTATAACATATACAGTAAATGTTAAACAATCTTAGGAACTCAGGTTGACGCAGAAAGGATATTACAGCATAAATCAGTACAGTGATTTAAAAAATATCTCAAATGTTACAAAATCAATAAAACAGAACTTCCAAAGGGATCAGTACAGTGAGGATCCAAATGTTTGCTGCTAGTCAACATACTGAGAACAACCTTCAAATGCCCAAGTTAGGTGTACATTACCTATAAGGCATAGCCTTATAAAATATATCCAGAGGCCGAGGTCCAGCTGTGTATTTGCTGATGGCTAGTGGTAACAGTATTTGCAGAGGTACCATTGGAACTGCCAGAAGAGCAAGCTGTTCTTTGGGTACACCCTCTTCTACAAGTTTCAAGCCAGTCACTGAATCAGCAGCAGAGAATCCAATCTGAAAAAGAAAAGTGCATATTATTCAATGTCAATGCAGCAGAATTTATAGTATAAAGACATGGTTTTATTCACTCCATCCAAAATACAAAAATGCACTTAGGCCACTGTTACATGTATAAGCACTGTAAATCAAGCAGTTAAACAATAAAAGAGGAGTGTTATTTCATTCTAGATAACTTATGTAGCAAAAGCCATCTAGCAGTTGGAAAGCCTCTGAATTGTGCACTGCTGTACTGTTAGGATTTAAAAAGTTTATATAATGCAAATGTTTTTCAGACAAAAGGTCAACATTTTAAGAGACTGAAACAGCCCTTTATGACTGAACTCAGCTTGTGGTGACATTTGTCTCCACTACCTCGTTAAAGACTCATCAATCTGTGCATTCATGTTTTGCTGCTGACTGAAGGTTTGTAAATAGCAAATTGTTTTGTGGGCTGCTTCCTACCTGCACTGCTAATAATACATTCTGTATGACAACACTGTTTTGTGTGCAATTTCTTTACCAGCTGCTCTAGCATCTAAAACTTCAGTTTAGTCTACCTCCAATGGACTCTGGTGGCATAAAATAACAGTTGGAATTTGATCCTGGCCCGAACCTCAACTCTTGTACACTGCACCTTCACAATATCCACAGCACACCCCATCCCAACATTTTTTAAACCTATTTTTTGTTTGCACCACGGAAAGATGCATCACCATCAGCAATAGACAGGTTCAGGGTCTTTATCATAGCACTTTTAAAATAGCTTTCCTTCCCTTGTATCAGTTGACCCTTATGACTAGTGACCCGGATTCATGTACAGTGTGGAGATGGATCTATACCGTGTAATAGATGCATTTCTAAGTATGTGCAGAGTACACTGATTAAAGGCTATGGCAGCATCCCCATGCTAATCCTATCCAGATGTCTCATAGGATTGAGGAGTGTTAGTGTGACAATGGCTTAATAAAATATTATGAATGTTTTTATTAAAAAACAGCACAAACATTTTATGAATGATGGAGAGATTTGCCCTGTGGCACATCATATGTTGTGACATAAATGGTTTCAATACTCTTTAAACATTAAAAGTAGATGTTCACGGTTCTCAAAAACAAGTAGCAGATAAAAGATGGGTGTTCTTCTTATACCTTACAATTTTTATATATATATATATATATATATATATATATATATATATATATATATATATATATTATTTATTTATTTATTTTTTAGAGAAGCCAGTAATGGGAAAGCATCACTCTGCCTTTGTCTACATCCTTCAATTAGCTGGGTGTACAGTGAAGAGTTTCCTGTGGTTCTCGGTCTTCTGGCCAAAGACAAATTAATGGAATGCCCTTAACAATGAAATAATTTAGTCAAATCCCAAATCAATAAACAAAGACAATGGGGCATTTCTAGTGATGTGAAGCCCCCATGCAAGTGGTTGCAACATCTGCTGATAATACTTTACTCCAATGATGGAGAGATTTGCCCTGTGGCACATCATATGTTGTGACATAAATGGTTTCAATACTCTTTAAACTCTTTATGGGCATGCAATAGGAAGCAATGGTGGAACAAGTGTGATGGAAAGAGTAACTGCACTAACTATCAACAATCTTTCTGGTTTCACAGAAAAAGCTCTATTCAATGAAAATCCCTGATTAAATATCCATTTCTATTACCCCCATGCTTAGAAGTTCTTTTCACAGATGTAACTAAGAAGTCACAACAAAGACAAGCTGAATAAGGTCACTAACTGCAAGAACAATAATGCAGCTGGACAAACCACCGACTACAACCCAGACTATCCTAGACTGATCAATGATCTAGGTGATATAGGAAACAACAGGATTGGCTGGCAATGAGCAACAAGTGTTAGCTAAACTATACTAGGGAAAAAGAAGTGGTCCAATCTGCTGTAATGCTGCCACCTGCAAGGTAAGATGAGTGCACAGCATCAGTATATGAGTTGAGGTCATGCACTAGGCTTTCCAAAATTGTGTTCATGCAGTAATCCTCAACATGCACATGTGGAAGCCTTCATGCACACTCCGAAGAAAAGCAGACCATTCTTTCATTGAGCATGCAAGTCAGCTACTAAGACAGTCTTAGCTACATTACAAACACTGACATGAGCCACAGGAGAAATCCACCCCCACCCCCCAGCCACTTAATTTTCAAATCCTATTGCCTGGTAAGTGTAGGTTGCTAAAATGTAATTCCCCCTTTGGAAATAAGAGGGCCCAACAGAGTGATGGGGGGATTTAGGCAGGATGGGTAAGGTGTGACTGAAGGCTTAAGGATAATGGCTAGCAAAGGAAAATATTAAAAAGGCCACAAACAAAAAAATTCTGAAGGGCAGGAAAGAGAGAAAATCATCTGCACTCACACAAGTGCATCATGCTTGGAAAAGGACAAAAAATATACGAGTACAAAGACAGAGCCCAAAGCAAAGGAAATCATGGTCAACAGCATCCAAAAGGCAGCACTGATGGTGTGCACAAAAGACA